>NC_089276.1:13465070-13550980 GCF_963678975.1 Dysidea avara
AAACTTTCTGGACTCTATTTAACATGTACAAAAATTATGAAGTGTGTATTTAGCCGGTCACTAGTCACAGTGCAAATAATTATTTAGCTGGTCGTTTGTTGTATAAACATTAGGAATTCAACCCTATAGTTAAGAAACATGGTTGTAGGATTAGGAACAGTACCCCTAGGATTAGGAACAGTGCCCCTAGGATTAGGAACAGCACCCTTAGGATTAGGAACAGCACTTCTAGGATTAGGAAAAGCACTCCCAGGATTAGGAACAGCACTTCTAGGATTAGGAACAGTGCTCTTAGGATTAGGAAGACACGCCACTAGGATTAGGGCACAGTTTTTAATCATTAGGGTATGGGTTAGACTATGTAGTATTTTTATATATGTAACATTTGAGAACAAGAAGAGTATAGCCAGCAAGCACTTGTGGTACAGTGGTAGAGCGTGGGCACTCCAAACCTGGATGTCCGTGTTCAAACATTGCTTGTGCAAATGTTTTTTTCTTCGTTTCTTATACCTTTTTGGTGTCACAATTTTTTCCAAGTTTTTTTAAAAACATAGCAATGACCAGCTAAACATCAACAGCCTAACATGTATGCAACCATTTGACTTTGACACATACTCTATTTCATGCATGGCTTTAATACTATTTCTTAACATGAAGCCAGTCTTTGCCTATGCCTATACATGCATACATACATACTGTTAGCATTGTCAAGTATTACATGGTAAATTGTAACTATACACAAGCATTAATAGACCTTGCTCACAGAAAATTATTATGTATGACTTTCATATTTTCTATACACAGGATGATCGCTACTACTCATTTTCACATTTTCCAGCAAGAGTTATAACGGTTAAAAACAACACCCATAGTGATGATGACGATGATGATAATGATAATGACCATGATGATAAGTGACATTAAGGACTTAATTTACAAAAAAATGTACCTTGCTGTAGCTGGTGCATATACTATTATATGTTCTTAAAAAAAGAAAACTTACCTGCACACAAACATGCCTGTGATGTATCATTATCCAAAAGTTAGTATTCAAACATTATACACAACACATAATCATTACACATTAAGTATACATTCATTGTCAACATATTGTATGCATATCATATTATATACTTTGCACCTCAACTCTAGTAATGACTGTACATATGTGCATGCATGCCCTCTTGAATATTGGATTACATTTACACAACCAGCTAGTCTCTCAAGTTCAGCCACAACATGATAGCATAATACGTAGTGATTCCTAATGATATAACATCAAGACCCACTGGTGGGTTAGAGTAACCAAATCATACACATACTTATCAAGAGTTTATTTTAAAGCATAAGGTCACAGCAGTGTAGTTAAGTAGAGTTACATATTTAAGTACCATACACAGTATATACATACAATAACAAATATAACATACATGTAGTCATGTGCTGTTGGCATATACATGTGTAGTACATGAAAAATTGACAGCAAACAAAATATATGTTATAAATATTCTTGTGGTTTTGAAGGTTGTGGCCAAGTAAAAGTCCACGGTCCCTCCTTGCACTCATATATGGCTTCAACTGATGTTTCTCATTAACAAGTCATTATCAATTTTACCAGTTGGGCACTGAAGGCCCGAGGGCTATGGGTGTATATATCATGCAGCAAAAATCCCAATGCAGTTATAGTATAACACTCTTTGCACACTCACCTGTAGGTGAAAGAACTACAGAGCACTCACCCTGCTCCTTTTATACATGAGTATCGGATTTAATAGTGGCTAATAGCCATTAGGACATTATTCATTATGCTTTACACACAGCAGCATAATTGTGAGAGTTGAGAGGTCTGTTACTTACTCTCTCAATAGCGAAATTAGTAGGCTTAATGTAAAACTAAAAACCGGATCCCGCAATTGCAAATTTTGGGCTGTGAGACACACAAATTCAGCGTTGATATCACAACCGCTTGCTGATCTCACGATTTCTCATGATTTTCAATAAAATTTCTAAGGCATGTTAAATCTCCTTAATTGAGCCCCAAAACGTCTTGATCATTTAATTAGATCTAGAATAGTGGGGCGCCTCTGTATCTTGAGCTGGAATATTTGGCAGTTTTCTGTATTTTTGACTGTGTCACAAGTGAATATGCTGTCAAACATTTTTAAACTCAATGAACTCATGAGCATTATTAGAAGGTGAAATCCTTTTGGGCAACACACATTTAAGGCAAAATCTTACCAGCAATGTTGTTTATTCCTTAATTTCTATTGTTGTGAGGTGAATTGTATGGAGAATCTGTGAACACCGAATTCACTGCTGGATACTGATCATTCAAGAAAGGAGAAGTGATTTCAACGATGAATCACTACTGACTGAGTGCATCTTATATTGAAAGACTGGCATGTGATTCAATGATGGAGCAAATATAGTAAGCTCTTAATAGAGTAGACTACACTATAGCATTTTTTTACAATTTGTTTCTACAGGGATGACAGCATCAGCCAAGGCTGTTCTTCAGCTGTGCTCTGAATTACACAATATGTTCCTGGTTTAACAGCTGGGCGGCCGGAGCAACGAGGGTAAAGTTTCTTGCTCAAGGAAACAACAGTAGTAGTAAGTCCCTGCTTGAGCATTGAACCTGTGATCTCTCGATAACCAGGCCGATGCCCTATCACCTGGGCTACTACTGCCCCCCTACCATAGAGGTATGTATTATAAGCTATGGTAAACAGAAGTATTGTACCCACATAGTTAGCTAGGTGTGCTTTTCAAACAATTTTTTTGTTAAAACAAATGTGTGTGCATGAGTCCTATCACAAAAATGGTAGGCTTCACAGCTGCATGAGGGATGGGTGACTGGCTGGCTTTCTCATGATGAGGTCTGCTTCCAGGTTGAGAGGTCTGAATTAAATAGCTATTTCAGTACTAGAAACTCACCTATTTATTACTCTAGTTGTTCTCTTTTATTGTTCCGTGGTCTGCTCAATGGCTGACATGTGGTTGGCATCCATGCATTGACCAAACAATTATTTTACTGATCATATGTCACTTAGTAACTGTCAACTAGTTGAAACTTTAGTCTCGTCACCCAGATCCTTCCTCAAGTGCGCTTGATATTATTAAAGCGTGTGTCAGAAAGGGTCTGTTGAACATCCCTATCCAGTTTAATTTTGTCTGGCCAATCCCCAAAATCTTGGGAGTGTTAATTGGTGCTGAATGACTATACAAGAGGTGAAGATTATGCCATTGCATCACAAAGCCACAAACCTCTGCTAGACCTTGAAGGGAACTGAGACATGGTACTCTTAGCCAAGCCTACCACGGTACCACCTCTACAACACTTACAAACACTACTCGACTACATCAAATGCAGTTCACATTTAGACTATAGCATCTACAAAAATCAGCTCTTCGCTTTGTATTTTCACCATGTGATGTCAGCAAACTTCTGTGTTTTTCTTTAGCTAGGTAGCTGGCCTGATGTTTTAGTAGTGCAAATTAAGTTTTGTCTATATATTATAGTCCACAATGAAGTTTACAAAATGGTCTATAGCTGCAGTTTTAGATAATAAGATTGCCCTATACTTCTAAAACAAAATTCCACCTGCTGGACAGGTGTCAGCATTGCATGGGCATGATTCCACAGCAATGGAAGTTTTAAATAGCTACATAGCAACCGTACAAAATATTATGTCAGTTTAATAACTCTGAAGTAATTATAACTATTGCAATTAAAAAATGAAGTCCACATGTATAACTCATCATTATCATTACGATGGTTTTGAAGACCAGCTAGATACATAGTATAGTAAGATGACTGGTGTACATGACAATCAGTTTGATCAGTGAGCACCATAGCTGGCCGGCTACATAAAAGGGGAAAATATCATGGAAGAATCTAGGAGCCTTTGTGCTCTCACACAGAGGATCTGATTCAAAGTAAACTGTTTTATTCATGCTGATAAACCTTTAAGCATTAACTTTATACAATAACACAGTGCCTTCTAATGCTACTTTCACTTGTTACTATAACAACTTCGTACGCAAAGACAGGGAAAGGGGAAATCAATGAAATCACAATGTTTCCTTTTATACTGTTGTTCGCTTCGTGATAAAAAATTTTGTGTAATATTTTCGTATGACTTATGTGAATGAGTGCTCTATTAAAGTAGTTTGATCTTATGTAAAAATTTTCCTGTAAGAAATTTTTGTACAAATTTTACAACAAAAAAAGCAAATTATGGTAGCATGTACAGCTGTGCTGGTACCTGTAAGTAGCCAGAATTTAGCTATCAATACGTATAGTAAATGTTGAGTCCAATATACATGTGTAGCAATATCTGCAAGCAATAGCATAACTGTCTTGTCAGTATTAAAATTGTAATTAAATTTGTTCCCATCAACTCTCAGACTGTTCCAGGCACTGCATACTCAGCAATTAGATTGTAAGAAATTTAAGTTTTCATCTCTTCACAAGCAAACCAAATTATCAGAATACAATCCCAAAATTTCTGCTATTATAAATCATCATAAGATAATGTAATCGCAGTTATTATATGTTTTTGGCAAACATTGTTAGCTATACAACAATTCTGTGTGGCCTATGTGTTGTGAGTCAATTGTGGTGCTAGTTTGTCTTGAAAGCAAAATCATCTGCTAAGATGTAGGAGACCATATAATCAAGGATATCCCCCTTGATCAATCCGTCTCCCTGGATACCATTATTCATGGTCTTCCAACATGGTTTATCAGGTTTGCCAGTCATTGTAGTATCTTTTGTGACTGGTACTGGATCATGACCATCAGGATATATGAGCATCTCTTTCCTGGTGTCTATATCCATTCCCTTTGCCATGAATTTACCTAAAATATAAGAATATGTATATTTGTTCATAATCAGCTTTCAGGACCTAACAGTATACAGGAAAACTTCTACTGTAACATGCAATTAAATACTTTCCAAAGTGAATGCAATTAAATGCAATTAAATACATTAACATGCAATTAGATACTTTCCAAAGTGAATTTCCAATTATTACTTCGGAAATTCCAGTCCACATTGAGGTGATTATCATGGAAGACAACATCAAAGGCAGCTCGTGGGTTAGAGTATGCAACATGAACAGTAGGATTGCCAGACTGCTTTCTTAAACCTTTAGTGAATTTTACAGAGACTTCCATTCTCATAGAAAACTATTTGTTTGATTACTGAAGCACCTTTACAATCAGAGTAGTCATTATGAAAAAACCTCTCATAAACAAGTGATGTCTGTGCGGAGTAGGGAGACTCAGTTTACATCTTAGCTAGTACAGGGTCTTGCTGTAAGACTGTCCATTTTTTTCTGACAGCAGAGTGGCTATTCTTTTGTACACCACTGTGGCCAAAGGACCCATGCCTCCAGTGCATGAAAAGACTAAAGGAGAAAATGTCTATGTTCTACTTCACAGATCCTCTCTTCATATTCTCTCTTCTTCTCAAGCTCTGCACATCCGTAATACTGGGGTAAAGATACTGAACAGTATGTGGAAGCAAAAGGATTAAACTCCTTGACATCAAAATAAGCTTTCTGACTATGTTCCCAAAGACCATTGGCAACAGCATCAAGACGGGCCCCATCCTCAACTTTAGCCAACCTATGCCACTGATAATGCTTGTAGAGATGCAACACTATGACACAGTTCAGTTAATAGTCCATCAGTCATGTCTCGAAGCTCATTGTGAAGAATTGTAGGGATACCACCACATGGGCAACAAAGGGCATGTTCAACAGAGAATTGCTTGCCGCACACACAATTGGAAGGCAACATTGGTGGTTGCCAGCCATATTGAAGGCACAAGGCATCACGAAAAGCACCTTTGTGCAGACAAAAACCATAGTCAGTTAGAGGTAGAGCAGTCACCCAGCTGGAAGAGCCCTTTTTCAGAAGAACACAGCATCACGGGAATCAATGATGGACTGATGATGAGTACCCAAAATTGTTCCCCTTGCCTCAATCTGTGAAGACAACACTTCAACTGGGTAGGCATGAGATTGCTGTATAATAAGGTGAACTAGGGGAACAGTAACTTTAACGGAGGCAGCAAACTGGAATAATGAATAACTGACAGAATCAGCAACCCCAGGCCTCCCAATCTGGTTGGCAGAGCAAACAAGTTTCATTCAGTGTCACTAAAAGATGATTGACCAGTCAAGTTGGGTAAAAATCTACAACGAATGGTTTCTTCTAGAGGAGATAGGAATGAATGAATGTTAGGAATGCATCTCATTAGAAAATTCCATTTGGTAATAAATCCATGTATAAATGTAGCATATGCAGCTTAAGGATGGGTAACAGAAATGTCTTAGATGTCTGACAGCTGCTGCAACTCTTTGATCCAAGATGTTACTTTTCTACAAAGCTGTAGGTGACTAAAGGAAGGGGAGCCTAAAGCAGCACCAAGATGATGCTTTCCATCTGATGTTATAGAGATCCCAGTCCCCTGAAATGCAGAAACTGCTGCATCATCCTTCCTTCACAACAATACATGTTTTAGAAGGATTAGGGAAATAGCCATAATCAGGACCAACAGATGTCAATTTATCCCACCAAGACTGAAGTTCTTTCAAACCACCACAAACGGTAGCATCATCAGCAAACCATATATGTTGGACAGTCATTAGTGAATTCTGTTTAATTAAAAATTCTGTAGCAACTTGTTGAGAGCATTCCTGATTGATCTGAAGGCTTGTTTGGGCTTAGTTTTTATCTACGCAATACTGCCTGCTCATCGTCTTCAGGGACTTGAAAGTGAGGCTGTATGGTTTTTGGGTGATGTTTTTCATACACTCCCGCTAAACAGTGCTATCATACTGTATCATACAGTACAGTAGTGCTGTATAGCAGGAATCGTGCAGAACTGGGCTTTTCCAGCTTAAAATATTACCCTAAAACCAGCCTCAATTTCCCTTCATGACAACTTGACAGTATTGGTTAGGCACTGCCAAGCCCAAAAATGTCTTCAGATTAACTCCAAACTCTTCTAAAAAGTTTCTATGGAATTTAAAATTTTCTATTTAACAGAATTTTATTCTGACTAACTGATGCCTTCAGCCAAGCATAACTCAACAATGGATATAGCTACGGGCTTGATTTATTCACTGTTTGACGTCGCTCCATCCCGAGATGTACCTTTTCACTAACCACAGTATGTACAATGCATGCATCATGGACTTTCCTTTTTACCCAGTTCTTTTCACTGACAACACAAAGTGTTCATTTATTCATGATAGCTCATTATTGCTACTAATTTATTTAGTACGCACTGCTGGACTTTCTGTGCCTGTCGGTACGGTTGTTCATAGATAATAGACACCCCATTATGTATGGTTTGTTTCTCATGTGTTTGAGTCCAACTGATCATTCCAGACGACGGGTGGAGGACAAGAACTCACTCTTAGCAAAGTAGGACAGGCATGTGCTGTTTAGTTGGCACAGTTTAATCGCTTGCATTCTTAATGCACAACTTTGCTGTGTAAGTTCTTTGTACCAAGGTATTTCATTGTATGAACACTGTTATCCATGTAAGTTGTACTAAGGTGGTCATTTTATGAACACTGTTGTACATTCTTTGTACTAAGCTATTTCATTCTATGAACACTGATGTACTGGCCTGTATGCCCAGCTTGTTACAAATAAGATTAGTTGCTCAGGGCATACACCTGCGGCGCTGACCAACCTATCCCGTACATGCAAGCTACCATTAAGCCATTGTTTGATCAAGCTGCCAGAATTGCAACATTCTGCTCATACAGACAGAAATTTCAGTGCTTGCTCCTCAGATCTGTGGGATCTGTCAAATCTAATTAATTTAACATATTAACTAGTGGGGCAAAAAAATTATTAATTTTCAACAAGTAGAATAGGGATCAAAGATTTGATTTTGAAAAAAACTGCATAAACAAGAAGTAATAGGGATGATAATCCACAAAATTCTATGCATCATCAGTTCAAAGCAAGTTATTTGAATAGTGTACACTCAATTTGCGATTCCTATTTCAACATTTTAACAAAATTTAACCACAAGTTGAAATAGGAATCGCAAATTGAGTGTACACTATTCAAATAACTTGCTTTGAACTGATGATGCATAGAATTTTGTGGATTATCATCCCTATTACTTCTTGTTTATGCAGTTTTTTTCAAAATCAAATCTTTGATCCCTATTCTACTTGTTGAAAATTAATAATTTTTTTGCCCCACTAGTTTCATGATTTTTTTCATGTCCATGCACATGGACTACTTCTTAAATATACGTTCAACAGTACATGATTGTTTAATAAAGAAACCCATTGTAATATCAACTGGCAATAAACAATTACATAAATAAGTTTAATAAACAATTAGTTAACAATACAGTTAACAATACAGTAAACAATACCACTTTCCTTTGACGAGTAGATAAATCCACTAGTGTGACCGTTTACTGCAACGAAGCGGTGCGAAATCTCAACACGAGTAAAACACACGCTTGACAAAACGTGGTCGACTCCAATTAAAGTGCTGAGTATACGGAGTATCCCGCTTTTTATTTTTCAATCGCGTACGGAAGGGACACACCCCTTTTCAATTCGAAATTTACCAGTGTGTTCCAATAGCTTACAAGCCTTGTTATGTCGACTCTTAGCTGGTAAACAGCTGAAGAATATAATAGAAAGTATACACGAAAGGCGTATAGTAATAGTTTAAGTGACGAGGTGCGGGCCACACCCCCTTCACTGTCTCGTAATGAAGGAAGTCTAAAACCCGAGTTTCAGTGAACAATAGTTATGTTTAATGTTTAGTGTGATACAACTTGATGCATTTTAGTCCTGTGAGCTAAAGTAATGGAATTTTAAACAATTCTATATTATCATCTGTATGGCTTCTCGATCGAATGGCGTCTCGAAGAGTGATTCTTGCTCTATATCTCGCAATCGCATTAGAGAGGGAAGATTTTAATACCACACAGACCTGGGTACGAATGTTTTTTAAATACGACATACGTTTTTAGGGCTGATATCTACTTCCTACGAGCTGTAGGCGCGCGAAACAAGAAAGAAAGAAGAAAGAAGAAGATGGAGAATCTAACCATTTTCAAAATTTTAAAAAACACCTAAAACCATTTCCCTTACTTTTAATACTTGTTGGCTAGTGTTGTAAACACAAAAGAAAGGTCTAGAATGTTTTAGAAATAAAATCTAAAGCCCGGAAGGCTGCTTTTGGCGTGCGTTCTATTAGAGTGTTTTGAAAAATTTCTGCCTGATCCCTATTATGTACCACTACCGTGGTACATGATAATTGATATATGTGTGTGTTTTTTTTTTATGTTTGTGTGTGTGTTTGTCTTGGCAGGGCTCCAGCTGCTTTAAAGCTTGGTACCCCTGCATCTAGGTCACTTATTTATTTCCTGTACACTTGTCTTAAACCATATAAGACATATAAATCAATTAAATCAGTTGTTGTAGAATATCAGTATACCAATCTATGTGCCTAATTACAAAAATAAATTGATGGCATCTAGCTTCTTTGGTTGACTTCCCATAGCTACATCAAATCATCTTTATGAAACAAATTAGTTATGTAGATTGATCACCAGTTCTAAAAAAAGAACAAAAACAAGTACAAGGAAAAAGTAGGAATTTTAAACTAGAGTAGGGATCAACTAGAATATAGTACACCAATAAAAAGTATTGAAAGCTTGAGTTGGTATATTATGACAGCAAATTACTGTAACACAATAGAAATGAATATCCCTACTGTGCATTTCAGTTATGGAAACTCCACAGCACAGTATGGATATTCAGGGCCGCCCAGAGAAATTAAGGGGCCCAGGGAAAATAGTTAAAGTGGGGCCCCAGGGGAAAGGAGGTTTCCATTCTGAATCACACTTCACCCAAGCTGTATACGTTGAAGACCAAAAAAAAAGAAGAGGTCATTACATGCTAACAATGACAATAGCTACCCCTCACCAACCATATCTCCTTATTTATAAGCTTGCTACACTGTCCCTCTGAAGAATACTGTGACTGCTCTATTAGAGTATATCGGTGTTTTAAACAGTAGCCAATAAGTCTAAGTCCTTGAAATTAGGTTAGGTAATCCTAAGGCTGCAGCACATGTTACTGTCAGACCTTCAGTGCTGGTCACTGTAAAGTGTTAGTAATAATAATATTCAAGGGGGGTCTCTTGGGGCCCCTTTCAGGCTGGGGCCCGGGGAAAAATGCCCCAGTTGCCCCCCATGTGGATATTTACTTCCTTTTGTGTTACAGTAATTTGCTGTCATAATATACCAACTCAAGCTTATTTCAATACCTTTTTATTAGTGTAGTTCATCCCTACTCTAGTTTAAAATTCCTAATTTTTCCTTATCTCGTGATGATTACTTGCGACATAAGCACTACTTTCAAGAAATTGCTGGAATTTCTTTCAATAACGAATTGTGCATTATAGCCACTCAAGGAGTTGATTTATATCCCCGTAGATTAATAGATCTTACATCTTGAGAACTTCAATAGAGGTGTAGCTAATGTATTTTATGACTTTATCAGTTTGCAACAGTAGCATATTCCTGTACAAACTTGCATTTGCATACTCAGCATCATGGGTAGGTATAAATAGGCACTAGCTGTAGTGAGTGTTTATCAATCAGTTGGTTTGGAAGCTCAAACATTTTAGCTGAATTATTCTCTTCAAATTGATGGATCAAGATAATTTTCATGAGGAGTCTTTTGTCAACCTGTTATCACTTCCTACAGAGTTGTTAGTTTATATCATCTCATTTTTATCTTCGCTAAGTGACAAGGAAAAACTGAGGTATGTTTCAAGATGGATGAGGTGTGTGATCGAAGGAACACCATCACTATGGAAGGAGTTTGTGTGGCCTGATTATGACAGTTATGCAGTGTGAAGGAGGTGTTGGAGGTGTGTGGACAACATATGAAAATATTATCCTTTCCTAACAGTAGAGTACCATCAAGACTGGTAAAGATGCTGCAGTATTGTAGTAATGTTCAACATCTTAGTCTACCATCAACTGTGTTAGATCCTCAACAGCTAAGAAAGACCATACATTATATGAGATGTCTACAAACACTAGAGCTTAAGGTGGATAACGAAAGTCAAATTAAACAATTACTTCTTAAAACTGGTCAGTTGAGGGAAATCACAATATTTTTGCATTCTTATCATTATTCTATGCTCAAATGACTGTTCAAGTAGCTACTGGATAGAGATAGAATTTAGGCCTTCAATTTTGAATGTCTATATTACTCTAGCAGAATGTTCCAGAGAATGCTTAAATTTGATTGGCTATGTGACTCGACTTAACGAGATTCCTACTGGTATCACTGCTATTTTCAGAATGTATAATGATAAAGTACCCTTAAACGTTTCTCCTGCACTTCCATGTTTTCAACTACAGTTTGAAGAATTTGGTAAAGCGACCATTCCAGGCATTAAACTCAGTAATTTTGGTATAATAAGATTGAACAATGATTTAGCAATGATGACTGATTGTGAGTACAGTGGAAGGACAATGTGTATGGTAAGGTATCAAACTGATGATCGCATTTTGAACAAGCTGAACTCCATACATATTGCTAGAAGTGGCACCCTTGGTTGTGCTACTCATTTTGATCTTACTGGATGTATTTCACTTTATTCTGGTCATTTGGAACAATTAGCTATTGCTTGTCCAAATCTTCAGAGATTCAACTTGCAGAAATGCTTCTGTTGTTTGATAAGCCTACAAGGTCTGCAAGCTATTGCCAGTCATTGTCACAACCTACAAGGGCTAAACTTACTTGGTATACATGTTTCACTAGTGGAGGATTATAATATCAAGACACACGATAGTGTGTCGTGCGGCCCAAGAAGCCGGCGCGCCACAACGTGAGTATATTAACAGGAAGATAGAAAACGCAATTTTCACACCTATGTAGCTCTGTGATTCCTTATCCGATTGGAACCAAATTTGCTAGAGACGTGCCGCCCAGTTAGGGGAGTCTACATACCAAATTTGAAGAAAATCGCTCCAGCCATTTCTGAGATACGAGCGAACAAAATTTCGTTTTAATTTCTTCGTTTTTTTCTTCTTCATCTTCTTCATTTCGCACACTTCGCAAAATTCGCCATAAAACACGAATGCGTGCTCGGATTGGGCTGAAATTTGGCACACTTAAAGGGCTCATTAAGGCGGATCTCCGTACCAACTTTGGTAGGAATCCGATGAACATTCACGGAGTTATGACCGATTATTTGCGTAAAATAAGGTCGAAGGTCTGTCACGCCTACAGGGTAAACCCCTTGGAGGAATCAGTTGAAAATTGATATGTAGATAGAGCAACCATCGTAGGAGTGCCTTTTTGTGGTTTGAAAGGAATCGGGATAAAGACCATGGAGATATGACACAAAACCCAACCTGTGTCAAAATTACGCGATCGATTTTTTATGAATAAAAAACTATTAGTTTTCGTGTCTACCAGGCAAACCGCTTAGAGCAACGAGCTGAAAATCAGTATGTAGCTGGAATAATCATCATAGAAAGTTCTTGCAGTAGTACAGAAGAATCGCATTACAAATCACTGAGTTATGATTCGAAAGGCAACTACGTGCAGCAAATGCGAGATCGAGATACTCTAATAGAACAGTCACCCTAATAAAGCATTCAGCTGCATGTATGATTTACTCAGTTATATTACATTGCAAGTTATTCTGTAGGGAATTCAGCTACAAACAAGTCACCCTGTAGTCAGATCAGCTAGAAGAAGGTACCTAATAGAGAGTTCAGCTACAAAGAAGCCATCATATGTGACCGGGCCTGCGATAATAGGGCATGTGGGCACATGATTTTTGCATACTTTTTCACACTTTCATCACTCATAATGTCTTGTACCATTATGCTATGGCATTACAATTTTCAGCTCTTAATAAGCATTTAATTGGCATCATGATGCAAGTTACAGAATGCAAATATACTATTCCAGTACTGAGATATGACCTGTAGAGTGATGGGGTGTAGCTTGTGCCCACATGCCCTATTTTCGCAGGCCCAGTCACATATAGAGAGTTCAGCTCAAATAAATCACACTGTAGAGAATTCAGCTACAAACAAATTGCCCTGTAGAGAGATCAGCTAGAAGAAGTTACCTTGTAGAGAGTTCAGTTACAAAGAAACAATCATGCAAAGAGTTTAGCTGCAAACAAATCACCCAGTAGAAAGTTCCGCTATGAACAGATCACACTGTAGAGAGTTCAGTTAGAAACAAGTCATCCTGTAGAGAGATCAGCTTGAAGAAATTACCTTGTAGAGAGTTCAGTTACGAAAAAACAATCATGCAAAGAGTTTAGCTGCAAACAAATCACCCAGTAGAAAGTTCCGCTATGAACAGATCACACTGTAGAGAGTAAATTCAGTTAGAAACAAGTCATCCTGTAGATAGATCAGCTAGAAGAAGTCACTTTGTAGAGAGTTCAGCTACAAAGAAACCACCATGTAAGAGAGTTCAGCTGCAAACAAATCACCTGTAGAGAGTTCAGCTAGGAACAAGTCACCCTGTACAGAGATCAGCTAGAAACAAGTCATCCTGTAGAGAGTTCAGCTAGAAGAAGTTACACTGTAGAGAGTTCAGTTACAAAGAAACCATGCAGAGAGTTCAGCTGCAAACAAATTGCCCTGTAGAGAATTCAGCTACAAACAAATCACCCTGTAGAAAGATCAGCTAGAAGAAGTTAGCTTGTAGAGAGTTTAGCAACGCACAAATCACCCTGTAGAGGGTTTAGCTAGAAACAAGTCACCCTGTAGAGAGTTCAGCTAGAAGAAGTTACATTGTAGAGAGATCAGCTAGAAACAAATCACCCTGTAGAGAGTTCAGCTAGAAGAAGTTACATTGTAGAGAGTTCAACTACAAAGAAATTACCATGTACAGAGTTCAACTGCAAACAAATCACCCTGTAGAGAATTCAGCTACAAACAAATCACCCTGTAGAAAGATCAGATAGAAGAAGTTACCTTGTAGAGAGTTCAGCTACAAACAAATCACCCTGTGAGAGTTCAGCTAGAAACAAGTCACCCTGTAGAGAGATCAGCTAGAAACAAGTCACCCGTAGAGAGTTCAGCTAGAAGAAGTTACATTGTAGAGAGTTCAGCTGCAAAGAAACTACCATGTAGAGAGTTCAGCTGCAAATAAATTGCCCTGTAGAGAATTCAGCTACAGACAAATCACCTTGTAGAAAGATCAGCTGGAAGAAGTTACCTTGTAGAGAATTCAGCTGCAAACAAATTGCCCTGTAGAGAATTCAGCTACAGACAAATCACCTTGTAGAAGATCAGCTAGAAGAAATTACCTCGTAGAGAGTTCAGCTACAAACAAATCACCCTGTAGAGAGTTCAGCTAGAAGAAGTTACATTGTAGAGAGTTCAGTTACAAAGAAACTACCATGTAGAGAGTTCAGCTGCAAACAAATCGCCCTATAGAGAATTCAGCTACAAACAAATCACCCTGTAGAAAGATCAGCTAGAAGAAGTTACCTTGTAGAGAGTTCAGCTACAAACAAATCACCCTGTACAGAGTTCAGCTAGAAACAAGTCACCCTGTAGAGAGATCAGCTAGAAACAAGTCACCCGTAGAGAGTTCAGCTAGAAGAAGTTACATTGTAGAGAGTTCAGCTACAAAGAAACTACCATGTAGAGAGTTCAGCAGCAAACAAATTGCCCTGTAGAGAATTCAGCTACAAACAAATCACCCTGTAGAAAGATCAGCTAGAAACAAGTCACCCTGTAGAGAGATCAGCTAGAAACAAGTCACCCTGTAGAGAGTTCAGCTAGAAGAAGTTACATTGTAGAGAGATCAGCTAGAAACAAGTCACCCTGTAGAGAGTTCAGTTAGAAGAAGTTACATTGTAGAGAGTTCAGCTACAAAGAAATACCATGTAGAGAGTTCAGCTGCAAACAAATTGCCCTGTAGAGAATTCAGCTACAAACAAATCACCCTGTAGAAAGATCAGATAGAAGAAGTTACCTTGTAGAGAGTTCAGCTACAAACAAATCACCCTGTGAGAGTTCAGCTAGAAACAAGTCACCCTGTAGAGAGATCAGCTAGAAACAAGTCACCCTGTAGAGAGTTCAGCTAGAAGAAGTTACATTGTAGAGAGTTCAGCTGCAAAGAAACTACCATGTAGAGAGTTCAGCTGCAAATAAATTGCCCTGTAGAGAATTCAGCTACAGACAAATCACCTTGTAGAAAGATCAGCTAGAAGAAGTTACCTTGTAGAGAATTCAGCTGCAAACAAATTGCCCTGTAGAGAATTCAGCTACAGACAAATCACCTTGTAGAAGATCAGCTAGAAGAAATTACCTCGTAGAGAGTTCAGCTACAAACAAATCACCCTGTAGAGAGTTCAGCTAGAAGAAGTTACATTGTAGAGAGTTCAGTTACAAAGAAACTACCATGTAGAGAGTTCAGCTGCAAACAAATCACCCTATAGAGAATTCAGCTACAAACAAATCACCCTGTAGAAAGATCAGCTAGAAGAAGTTACCTTGTAGAGAGTTCAGCTACAAACAAATCACCCTGTACAGAGTTCAGCTAGAAACAAGTCACCCTGTAGAGAGTTCAGCTAGAAGAAGTTACATTGTAGAGAGATCAGCTAGAAACAAGTCACCCTGTAGAGAGTTCAGTTAGAAGAAGTTACATTGTAGAGAGTTCAGCTACAAAGAAATACCATGTAGAGAGTTCAGCTGCAAACAAATTGCCCTGTAGAGAATTCAGCTACAAACAAATCACCCTGTAGAAAGATCAGATAGAAGAAGTTACCTTGTAGAGAGTTCAGCTACAAACAAATCACCCTGTAGAGAGTTCAGCTAGAAGAAGTTACATTGTATTCAGCTACAAAGAAACTACCATGTAGAGAGTTCAGCTGCAAACAAACAAATTGCCCTGTAGAGACAAACAAATCACCCTGTAGAGGGTTCAACTACACCCTGTAGAGGGTTCAACTACACCCTGTAGAGAGTTCAGCTAGAAACAAGTTACACTGTAGAGAGATCAGCTAGAAACAAGTCACCCTGTAGAGAGTTCAGCTAGAAGAAGTCACATTGTAGAGAGTTCAGCTACAAAGAAACTACCATGTAGAGAGTTCAGCTGCAAACAAATTGCCCTGTAGAGAATTCAGCTACAAACAAATCACCCTGTAGAAAGATCAGCTAGAAGAAGCACCTTGTAGAGAGTTCAGCTACAAACACATCACCCTGTAGAGAGTTCAGCTACAAACAAGTCATCCGGTAGAGAGTTCAGCTAGAAGGACCATTTTGCAGAGAAGTTAGCTACAAAGAAATCACCCTGCTTCATCTTTTCTTCTTCCTGTAGTAAAGAAAAAATGACAGGTTAAAAAGCCCTAAAGCCGGCCATAGGCTGGCTTTGGGGTATACAAATACAAAAAGAAGTGAAATCTAATCCAAAACAGCCAAGCTGTAAAAAAAGAGTGCGGCCCTGAGAAAGGCTATGGTGAAAAAAGATGTGAAATCCAAGGTGGCGGCCAAGAAATGGCTGTGATGGTAGGTTAATGGTAAAAATTTTAATAACAACAATTCAGGTGAATTTGGTGCCGCTTGGTCTTGTCACAAAATTCACCTGAATTGTCGTTATTAAAATTTTTACCATTAACCTACCATCACAGCCATTTCTTGGCCGCCACCTTGGATTTCACATCTTTTTTCACCATAGCCTTTCTCAGGGCCGCACTCTTTTTTTACAGCTTGGCTGTTTTGGATTAGATTATCTTATTATGGGAAATATTGCATGATATGAAGTTGACCCACTTAACGTTGGAGCTTTGTGTTCTGAGATCAGAAGCTACAAACAAGGAAAAGGTTGTCTGTTTATATCAAAAGTGTTGCACTATAAGAGGAATACAGTGTGATGATTATTGTTGTGAGACTCTTACCAATGAAGATATTTTAATGTTATCCTACTTTTCATCACTAAACTATTGTTATGTAAAATTTTATGGCCAACTATCTACTATTGCGTAGGATATATTTAATAACTGAAAGAAACTAAGATGTGTAAGTTTCAATTATTACATGATTTCCAAACTGCTGTCACTCAGTTCAACTCACAATCACAATCTACAACAGTTATACATTGATTCAATCAACACTGATGTACCTGATGACTTTATGACCTCAGTTTCAGCTCATGGTGGACTGGTACATGTTGTTATGTTTGCAAGATCATTGACAGTTGAAGGTGTAACATCTCTTGTGAGGAACTCTCCAAAACTGATAACATTATATTAATATGTTTTAGCTATGGATGTGAATGTGCTGCATTTTAAAGCTGCACTAAAGAAAATGTTTTGAAACAGAAAATTGTTCCTTGCTGGTCACTACAAGTTAACAAATCCTTGGTATGGCTCTACAAGAGATGTGTTATGGGAACAAGGTACAGATCTTTTACCACTATGGCCCTAAACACATTGTAATGTATAGTCACTGTATCATTGCAATTGTCATGTGATTTTTGTGTATACCGGAAGTTGAGATTATTAGCACTAGTAATGATTTTGACTGGTGTGTAATTGCATTTGTAAATTTACTGCAAATGCACTTTTATAGTTATCAGCTTCTTGTAGCATTCAGTATTTGAAAGGCTACACAGAACAACAATACTTTTACTTATTGGAAACATGGTTTCTCCAGCAGCATCTTTACGATAATGCAGAAATTTAGTTACAGTAGCCAATTTGGGGTCAAATACATTGAATAGTATTTTTAAATACAAATACTACAAATTTTCCAAATACAAATGCAAATACTTTTGCCAGGATAGTATTTAAACAAGCACACAAAAATTTTTGGAAGTTTCAACTACAGTAGGGACCATAGCACATTACACAGTAGGGATAACACTTCTTATTGTCTTACTGTGATTTAATATTGCGCACTACTCCAGGTTGTTGTTGTTTTTTTGTTGTTTTTTTGCATTGTAATAATGTCTTTGTTTGCACTCTGTAACTGTTTAGATGTTGTAATGTTCTGTGTACACTCCAGTACGAAAGAACAGCCTTTGGCCGAGTCCTTATAGTTTAAACAAATCCAAAAAAGTTAGCAAACAAGCAAAAATTTGGAAATTTTCACTAGAGTCAGGGACCATAGCTAGCACATCAATAAAAGTAGTGAACAAAAACAAACAACAGAATTAATTAGCTAACAGTTTCCGCTTGTAAAAGATATATAAGTAATATGCAAACAGTACATTAACACAGTCCACCATAAGCGGTAGGGAAAGGGAAGAGTGTGGTGGGGATAGTTACGCTTGAATTTTGATACATCAATGCATTGCTAGAATGAGAGAAGATGGCTTCCAAATTGATTCTGCTTGCTGCTGAAGATAGTTAGGAAGATAGCAGTGTTGGGCAGGAAAGAGCTGAAAAATGGAAGAAATAGATGGAGAAAAGTCAGGACGCGGTCTCCATTGAGCTAGTTGATTGGACTGGTGCTGGTAGGGGCTCTTGGTGAACGAGGTTTGGGAGGTGAAGGCGTTATTGGAGATAGACTAGGATCTGGTTCCACTGTAAATCCTGTAGCCAAGGATGGAGGAGCAGCCTCCTCAAATAACACCTCAGAAGCAGGGTAAATGGCCATATTAGGTAACCCTGATGAAGCAGCTTGTCCACCCTTTTTCTTCCCAATAGTTCCCTGAAGCTGTGGAGAAGGCACCAAATGAACTGGGTCCAGAGGCTCTAAGCATTGAGGATTCTGAGGAACCTCCTCTATAACAAGTGAAGAAAATCTGTTTGCAACAGGAACAGCAAAACAAACACTGCAATCAGCAGAAAGAGAATCACTACTGTCACAATCATTATCTTCTAACTAGGAATGAGAGGCTTCTTTAACTACCAGTTCACTACTAACATCCTGCAAGACCTTCTCAACATCAGTAACACAAATCTGGCATCTGGGACTCTCATCGCAATGATCATAAAGGAATTGTCCTCTTGACTTGAGCAACCCTCCAACCAATTATTCTCTAAATGGTGATGAAGAGACCAAAATCGTAAAATCATTTTTGAATTATACCTATATAGTTGAACACTAAGTCTTTCAATAAGGTAGCGAAAAGCTTTTCCCATTTCTAACAGTAGAAGAACGAACAATAGATCATAATATTTTTATGCTAGATGGTGTCCACTCCAAAATCATCCAGCACATGCGCAAAAACACTTACCACCTGCAGCCTCCACTAGGTTGTTGTGTTTAGCATCCTTCTCCATTTCGCCCTGAAGAACTGCAAACCCAGAAGTAGAGGCGAAATGAATTAGAACACCAGGATGAAGTGCACTTCTCACTGATACATCAAAATAAGTAGGAATTCCATTGCAAAAGTCAGGGTGAAATACATCCCAGTCGAGTAGCTGACTCTCCAGACACCCTCTGTTCTCTTTGCACATCCGAGTTGTCTTCCAAAAGAAAATAATATCACACAGAGCATTGTGTCATCGTATGCACAGTGGATCGTGACCACAGCAAATCAAGTGATATCCAAAACAATCAACATACTCACAACTTGGTCTTGCAATTCTACCAGTGCACAAAGGAGAATTGCGTTAGAAAATACTGGGATTCCCAGCCAAAACCGGAGGGCAACAACAAACTCAGCAGGTGGAATTGCAAGACCAAGTTGTGAGCAAGGTATCACTTGGAGCCAAGCACAAGCAAAATCAGAAGAATCTGGCAAAGCCAGCTAGGTTTTGCAGTGCTGAGGTTTCTCCCACCAACCTAAAGTCTTTGTCCCACTGGATGGACTGTCACAGTAAGCGGCAAATTAGGGTCTTCATGTCTGAACAGCTGCCAATATAAGCTGCATAAACCATATCAGAGGCTCTACGGATACCCAAACCACCCAGATGCACAGGAAGGGTAGCTTGTTGCCATGTGAGATCAGACAGAGAATGGCGGACAGCACGTGAAAGGCTCAAGTGAAGTAGATCATCAAAATCTGAATGGTTTGTCAGCAAATGGGGAGGTACAGTATGAAGAATATGAACAGTTTTACAACAACATAAGCACTGATGCAAAAGCAGGAGTTCTACCTGAGGATCTTCTAAGTCCGGTAACAAATCTTGCAAACATTGGACTTTGTTAAAAAGCGAATCTGTGAAGTTTTCAAAAAACTTATCACTTCCAAAAATAGGGGAATCCAACAGCTCAACACCACCAGAAGTCTGCAGAAGATGACATACTTCCAAAGGAAAGGTAGGAAATGATGAGTCACCACTTGGCCAAAAAACTTCACACATTTTTTCAGGTTGAGGGTGAGTCCAAATGAAGGACCATGTGTTGACAAAAGATCCAATAATTCTGTAACAGCAGACCTAGATCCCACGAAAGTATCATCATCAAGGTACCATAACTTAAAAGATATGTCCGAAGGAAGAGTAATGGACTCCATCAAGTCGTATCAAAACTAAAGAAAAATTAAAGGTCCCAAGGGATCTCCTTTTTGAACACCCTTGCTGCATTGAGCAAGGTATAGTTTAAGTGTAGAGGCTGTCACGAAATTTGCTGATATCCTGAAATATTCTAGCAGGAAGGGAATTCCATCATGTAGAAGACTGGTGTCGAAAATGCTTCTGAGCCTTAGTTTATGTATACGACAGGTATCCAGGGACCTCATATACAGTAGCTGCCCCATAGCTACATTAATTCACACAATCATACAAAAAACGAACGAACGTACAACAGTGTACCTTATTAGCCATGCAAGCTCAATAAGTAATGAACACATTTCCAGGTGCAGCAAATCATTGCTTATATAAAAGGCGCTTATAGAATGTGACTTTTAAATTAAGATCGAAATCATGTACTCTAATAGAACGCTCATGCTAATACAACAGTCAGGCAAATATTTAGTTCTAACAAACTGTTAAGATCAGTGTAGCATATGGTAAAGTGTAAAATTGTTCTAGGTGGTATGCATGATAGCCATTTGGCAGAAAGCTTTAGCTATACTCAAGCTCGAGATACCCTAAGAGAGCAGTCACCCTAATACAACAGTCATTAATACTAGTGTTTTTCTAGTACATGGATAATGTTTTAGTACAGTACTAGTTTTAGTTCAGTTGCTAGTAATAGTTGGTATTAGTTCTATTATTATTTGTTTAAAACAATTTAGTTTAATACCTTTAGTTCTAGTATTCCTTGTTAGTAACAATAATAGTTTCACTTTGTATTTGTTCTAGTATCCATGGCTGAAACAATTTTATAGTACCTGCAATTTAGTAAGTATTAGTTATAGTACAGTACTAATGCTAAGAATATGTACTTTGTCATACTTATTTATTGTTTTACAAAAAATATTACTAACTAGGTGTATTAGAATTATCACCCTATACCACTTTGAGAAGTAGAACCTAATCAAAGATTAAAAAGTATCATCCCTAAACAATATACTTCTTGTTTCTATGTAAGAAGATCTCTCTTTATACTGTCATGCTGTTTTGTTTCCCCCTTGTCACCTCTCCACCAGAATAAATTATTCTTTCCACCGGAGCAGTGCACGTGGTTGCTAAATGTCACAAGCCTAGTATTGGAAAGTTGCCTTTGTTCTTACAAAGGTTATATCATCTTATACGTATGCTAATATGTACTACAAAGTCAGGTTTTAATGTGCCAGATAATCAGTTCATCAATCAGGTTCTGGTTAAATCTCAAACAACAGTTGCAGTAGTGGTTGCAGTACTAAACATTTTAGTTTAGTTCTTGTCAAAAACTTAAAATCAACGCTTTCCAGTATAGTTCCAGTTTTTAAAAAAAATAGATTGTAATGGAATTATAGTTTAGTTCCTAAAACTTAAAAGAAAATGTTGTACTTTTAGTTCTAGTTCTAGAATACTAGAAAACACTAAAATACCAGAGATAATTATCTATATGATCAATGCTCTGGTCTCATGTACTGGTTACATATATACAGTCTGTACTGTACACTGACGCTCTTGTGGTATATGTACATTGTCCGTGGCAGTACTGTTCTATCTCCCTAATCATTGATGATTAAGAGTCCTCTATTCTTTTCTCTGCTGCTGCTGCAATCCTGACGCTATGACCACAATGTTAAGAATGGTTATAATAATAAAAATTGAGAGTCTGTAATGGACTCTTATTATGCATAGACTCTTGGTAATGTGACTATGTATTTAGCTATCAGGTTGAGCATCCAAGGTATTACTACATCTGGTTGGTATAAATTGCTATTCCATGTACTATGAGGCCTGAGAAATGTGAGGCTCTAACTCCATACTAAGAATCAGAATCTCAACATCAAATGTTCTGCACAATGATAAGATAATTGCCAGAGCATAGTTCAGGGTAAAAGTGACCAGCATAATTATATCAATGAAGAGTTTTGAATATTAAGATGTTTTATTAGAGTGCATTTTAACTGTTCCTATAGGAAATTGGATACTTCATTTTTAACAACCAGTTTTATTGTACATTTATCTGATGTCTTGTTGGTTTACCTCCATATCCCTCAAGCCGCTTTATTTTGATACCCTTTTATTGATTCTTGTGACCTAGAAAATCTGCACACCTTTATTACTGTCAATCCAGTTACAACAGTTGATCTAATGTGACATAAAATAAGAACACCTACATAAGAAAACAATGATGCAGTTATTGAGACAACGATGGTATTTACCTGCAGTGACATAACACACAACACTTGCTAAATTATACGATGTAATCTGAGACTTATGTGTAGCAGTTAACTAAGTGAGATCACTGCTGGCAAGCATTGCATCATATCACCATCCATCAGTGCTTGTGAAATAAATCTCAACAATTGTTTAAAACACAAGCACATTAATTGTTTTCAATAGTCGGTATTGTGTATTCAGCTACATCTGAAAATTAGAACAAATTAAATATGCATAGCTAGCTATCTATATTTGTTAATGTAAAACTCAAAATATATAGCTGTGTAGTAACTGTGAACTAATTAGGCACTTGCCAATTATTTTGAGCATAAGGTGCCTGAAGCATTTATCATGTAAAATTTTGTAAATGGTAACAGTAAAGGTAGATAGATCTCCAATAGAACAGTCAGTTTACTCTATACTGTAAACTCACACTTTCAAATTTATACAGTGCACTAAAACAGTCAGTAGTATATATGTATGCCTTTTCATATCAAACAAGATAACAGTAATCAATAAGTGCATGTCGGACTCTCCAAGATAATATTATGCATTTTAATTCCATAAGATTTTACTTTTTTGCGAAGTTGCTGTTCTTCAGTACTGACAAAAATGAGTGATATATACCCCAAAACACCTTCGCTGCAAACAAAGGCTCGTCCAAGAAATTACAAGTGCCTGTAACCCAATGTAAAACATCTCAGTTGTAGAGACAGACCTCATTGAAGTAAAAATAACACGTAACCTAAAAGACCTGATATCTGGAGCAGCCAAGAACCAATCTTACTAAGTTTTAATCCATACAAGAACACCTTGGTTGTAAAACAGGTGCACCCATGAAAGTAACTGGCAACCTAAAGAGCTGATATCTGAAGTGGCCAATAGTGAATGTTGATATACACAACAAAATTTAACACTGAACCTTTATCATTCAGCTGTGTTCTATATATTCACTCCTGCTGCATCCTAAATTGATTTCTTTTAACACTAACTGGCTGGTAATTTGACTATTTCCAGCCAATTAGAGTTAAAAGAAATTAATTTAGGATGCAGCAAGAGTGAATATAGAACACAGCTGAATGATAAAAGTTTAATGTTAAATTTTTGTTAATTACAATTAGTTGTATATCAATATTCATTCTTGGCCACTTAAGATATCAGTCCTTTCGGTTGCCAGTTACTTTTACTTTCATGGGTGCACCTGTTTTACAGCCAAGGTGTTCTTGCATGGATTAAAACTTTCCAAGTAATTGTTTCTTGGCCACTCCAGATATCAGCTCTTTAAATTACCTGTTATTTTTACTTTCATGAGGTCTTTCTCTACAACTGAGCTGATTTTACATTGGGTTACAGATACTTGTAATTTCTTGGATGTGCCTTTTTTATATACAGCGAAGATGTTTTGGGGTGGTATATATGGTATGTATTCCGGGTACTGTATACTGTACAGTAACTTCATTGTCTATTGTGCTGTATCTGATAATATTATGTATGTCGTATGTTAATTTTTATATTTGAAACAAATTTCAAGCTATTATGCTTTTCAGATTATGTCTTCCAGCGTTTTATTATTCACCTATTATTCTCCTTTTTATTCACGTATGCTGGTGTACTAAGTAGTATTTTAATGTTTGGTTACAGCAATATTATGTCCCCTTAGCACTGTACTTACTATAGCTACATGTTAGAAATGTAAAACGTATTAATGACTTTTTAATCTAAATTCTCCTCTGATTCTTCTTTATAAACCTTCAACATGCTCATAAAATTCCTCAGTTTAAAAAAAAGAATAAAGACCAATTAAACAACAGCTAAATTGAGAAGAAGCATGTTTATAGGCTTGATTGCTATATGGACTATTGAACTGACATTGGCTGCATTATAAGAGTAAGTGACTGTTGTATTAGAATATATTGATATTTAAACAGCAGTGAGCCGATGGTAGCTGAATGTACATTGTTGCAATATTTGCATAGGTGTCCTTAAAACTTTATACAGAGAAAATATGGATTAACTGTTTGCAGAGCTGTCTTCAAAACCTTTATACAGTGCAACAATATGCAGTTAAACGTATTACTTGGTGTCAGAAGTCATTTGTATTCTTCCTATTGTAGTGGTTAATGGGGATTGTGCTATAATGAGCACAATCCCCATTAAGTTATATCTAATCAAAAACAGCCAAGCTGTAAAAAAAAGGTGCGGCCCCCATAAAGGCCATGGTGAAAAAAGATGTGAAATCCAAGGTGGCGGCCAAGAAATGGCTGTGATGGTAGGTTAATGGTTACATTTTAATAACAACAATTCAGGTGAATTTGGTGCCAAGACCAAGCGGCACAAAATTCACCTGAATTGCCGTTATTAAAATGTAACCATTAACCTACCATCACAGCCATTTCTTGGCCGCCACCTTGGATTTCACATCTTTTTTCACCATGGCCTTTATGGGGGCCGCACCTTTTTTTTACAGCTTGGCTGTTTTTGATTAGATATCACTTCTTTTTGTATTTGTATACTGCAAAGCCGGCCTATGGCTGGCTTTGGGGCTTTTTTAACCCATGTGTTTTTTTCTTTACCACAGGAAGAAGAAAAGAACTTAAAGAAGAATTTTAGTACTTCAATTATTTTTGATTTTATTAGTAATTATACAAATTATATACATATATTTATTACATGCTCATTATTCCCCACAGGATTTTTTTTGCAGCTGATCTCTCTACTGGGTGACTTGAAATGTAGCTGAACTATATACAGGATGGTCTTTTTGTAGCTGAACTCTCTGTAACAGGTGATTTGTTTGCAGCTAAACTCTCTACATGGTGGTGTCTTTATAGCCGAACTCTCTACATGATGGTTTCTTTGTAGCTGAACTCTCTATAAGGTGACTTTGTCTAGCTGAACTCTCTACAGGGTGATTTTTTTGTAGCTGAACTCTCTGCAGGGTGATTTGTTTGCAGCTGAACTCTCTACATGATGGTTTCTTTGTAGCTGAACTCTCTACAAGGTGACTTCGTCCAGTTGATCTCTCTACGGGGTGATTTGTTTCTAGCTGAACTCTCTACAGGTGAATTGTTTGCAGCTAAACTCTCTACATGGTGGTTTCTTTGTAGCTGAACTCTCTACAAGGTAACTTCTTCTCTACAGGGTGATTTGTTGTAGTTGAATTCTCTACAAGGTGGTTTGTATGAGGATGAACTCTCTACATGGCGGTTTCTTTGTTGCTGAACTCTCTACAGAGTGATTTGTTTGCAGCTGAACTCTCTACATGATGGTTTCTTTGTAACTGAACACTCTACAAGGTGACTTCTTCTAGCTGATCTTTCTACAGGGTGAATTGTTGTAGCTGAACTATCTACAAGGTAACTTCTTCTAGCTGATCTCTATATAGGGTGATTTGTTTGTAGTTGAATTCTGTACAGGTGGTTTCTTTGTAGCTGAACTCTGTACATGATGGTTTCTTTGTAGCTAAACTCTTTACAAGGTGACTTCTTCTAGCTGAACTCTCTACGGGGTAATTTCTTTGTAGCTGAACTCTCTATATGATGGTTTCTTTGTAAATGAACTCTCTACAAGGTGAATTCTTCTACCTGATCTCTCTACAGGGTGATTTGTTTGTAACTGAACTCTGTACAAGTGCGTTTTTGTGGGTGATCTCACTGCAGGTTGATTTGTTTGTAGCTGAACTCACTAAAGGGTGATTTTGCTTGTAGCTGAACTCCTTGCATTGTATCTAGTTTCTAGCTGATCTCTCTACAGGGTGATTTGTTTGTAGCTGATCTCTCTACAAGTTGATTTGTGTGTAGCTGATCTCTCTGCAGGTTGATTAATTTGCAGCCGATCTCTCTACAGGGTAATTTGTTTGTAGCTGATCTCTCTACAAGTTGATTTGTGTGTAGCTGATCTTTCTACTGGTTGATTTGTTTGTAGCCGATCTCTCTACAGGGTAATTTGTTTGTAGCTGAACTCTGTACAAGGTGCTTTTTTGTAGGTGATCTCACTGCAGGTTGATTTGTTTGTAGCTGAACTCACTAAAGGGTGATTTGCTTGTAGCTGAACTCCTTACATTGTGTCCAGTTTCTAGCTGATCTCTCTACAGAGTGATTTGTTTGTAGCTGAACTCTCTATAAGGTGATTTATTTGTAGCTGAACTCCTTACATTGTGTGTAGTTTCTAGCTAATCTCTCTACAGGGTGATTTGTTTGTAATTGATCTCTCTACAAGTTGATTTGTGTGTAGCTGATCTCTCTGCAGGTTGATTTGTTTGTAGCCGATCTCTCTATAGGGTAATTTGTTTGTAGCTGAACTCTCTATAAGGTGATTTGTTTGTAGTTGATCTCTCTGCAGGTTGATTTGTTTTAGCTGAACTCTCTACAGGCTGATTTGTTTGTAGCCGATCTCTCTACAGGGTAATTTGTTTGTAGCTGAACTCTCCACAAGTTGATTTGTGTGTAGCTGATCTCTCTGCAGGTTGATTTGTTTGTAGCCGATCTCTCTACAGGGTGATTTTTTTGTAGCTGACCTCTCTTCAGGGTGATTTGTTTCTAGCTGATCTCTCTACAGGGTGATTTTTTGTAGCTGACTTCTCTTCAGGGTGATTTGTTTCTAGCTGATCTCTCTACAGGGTGATTTTTTGTAGCTGACCTCTCTTCATGGTGATTTGTTTCTAGCTGATTGCTCTACAGGTTGATTTGTTTGTAGATGAACTCTCTACAGGGTAATTTGCTTGTAGCTGAACTCCTTACTTTGTGTCTAGTTTGTAGCTGATCTCTCTACAGGGTGATTTGTTTGTAGCTGAACTCCTTACATTGTGTGTAGTTTCTAGCTGATCTCTCTACAGGGTGATTTGTTTGTAGCTGATCTCTCTACAAGTTGATTTGTGTGTATATAGCTGATCTCTCTGCAGGTTGATTTGTTTGTAGCCGATCTCTCTACAGGTAATCTGTTTGTAGCTGAACTCTCTATAAGGTGATTTGTTTGTAGCTGATCTCTCTGCAGGTTGATTTGTTTTAGCTGAACTCTCTACAGGGTGATTGCTTGTAGCTGAACTCCTTACATTGTGTCTAGTTTCTAGCTGATGTCTCTACAGGGTGATTTTTTGTAGCTGAACTCTCTTCAGGGTGATTTGTTTCTAGCTGATCTCTCTACAGGTAGATTTGTGTTGATTTGTTCATTACTGATCGCTCTAAAGGTAATTGATTTGTTGCAGTTGAACACCCTGCAAAGTGTTTTGTTTGTAGCTGATCACTCTAAAGGGTAATTTGTTTGTAGCTGAACTCTCTCCACAGTGACTTGTGTGTAGCCGAATTCTGTGTAACTGAATTCTCTAGAGAGTGACTTAATTGTAGCTGAATTCTCTACACAGTGCATGACTTGTTTATAGCTGAACTTTCTTCAGTGTGACTTGTAATGTTCTGAATATCTATAGTGGTATATTTGCTTAACTCTCCACATGGTGACTGTCTTCTTGCTGAACTGTCTATAAGATTAACTGTTTGCAGCTGAACTCCCTACAGAATAACTTGTGATGTAATAAAATTCTATAATGGAGTAAATAAATTAGCCGAATGCTCTATTAGGGTGACTGTTCTATTAGAGTATCTCGATCTCGCATTTGCTACACGGAGTTGGCTTTCGAATCATAACTCAGTGGTTTGTAATCCGATTCTTCTGTACTACTGCAAGGACTTTCTATGAAGATTATTCCAGCTATACACCGATTTTCAGCTCATTGCTCTAAGCGGTTTGCCTAGTAGGCGTGAAAACTAATACTTTTTTTTATTCATAAAAATCGATCGCGTAATTGTGACACAGGTTGGGTTTTGTGTCATATCTCCGTGGTCTTTATCTCGATTCCTTTCAAACCACCAAAAGGCACTCCTACGATGGTTACTCCATCTACATAGCAATTTTCAACTCATTCCATGAAGCGGTTTACCCTGTAGGCGTGACAACAAATCGATCTTGTTTTACGCGAATAATCGGTCATAACTCCTGAACCATTCATCGGATTTGTACCAATCTTGATGCTAGGATTCGCCTTTGGACTCCCTTTCTGTGTACCAAATTTTAAAGCGATCGGAGTACGCGTTTGCTTGTTATAGCAATTTTTGCTAGTGTGCGAAAAGACGAAGAAAAAAAAAACAAAGAAAAAAAAACGAAACTTTGGCAACTCGTATCTCGGAAATGGCTGGGGCGATTTCCTTCAAATTTGGAATGTAGACTCCCTTGACTGGCGGGCAACTGTGTAGCAAATTTGGTTCCAATCAGATAAGTGATCACCGAGATACAAAGGTGTGAAAATGACGTTTTCGTTCTTCCTGTCAATATACTCACGGTGTGGCGCGCCGGCTTCTTGGGCCGCACGACACACTACCGTGTGTCTTGATATGTTGAGTTAATTTTCAGTGTAACTTGCAACAACATATGCAACCAGATTTGCAGAAAGGGGTCTTCCACACCACAACTTAGTGTTCAAGAAAAATTTAAGTCTGACATTTTCACCCTCATTTAGCTATGTTGTTCACAGGTAATCAAATTCAGGTCATTGGCATTTTCCACCCAGGACCAACCTAGTTATAAATCATCAAAGTTGATAACTTGGATGTGTGGAAGACCCTTTTATAACCCCTACACATATTTCAAGGCCTGCATGTAATGATCAATCATAATCACAGCGGCTAATAGACTAAGTAAAGGTGAAGATTATCACACAGAATTTGTTGTCATTTTGAGGACACAAGCATTGTTCCCCACAACATCTCCTAAGACCCATTGAACAAATGCCACTTATCACACTATCTATAATGATTAACTTGACTCAATTGCAAATCAAATATGTGTAGATTCAATACATACAGTATGAGTGCAGTAACATTGATATATTACGAGAATACAGTCAAACTAGTGTGATATTAATTTTATGTATATATGTATTAAAATGTTAGTTGCTCTTGAAAGCAAAATCATCTGCCAAGATATTGGAGACCATATAATCAAGGATATTTCCCTTGATCAATCCTTCTCCCTGGATACCATTATTCGTGGCCTTCCAACATGGCTTATCAGGTTTGCCAGTCATTGTAGTATCTTTTGTGACTGGTACTGGATCATGACCATCAGGATATATGAGCATCTCTTTCCTGGTGTCTATATCCATTCCCTTTACCATGAATTGACCTGCACAAGTACCAACAAGTAAATTCATGAGATCACGTGCAGTCATGCACTACATATTAATGGCTTAAAACATGTACCCTGGACTGTATTGTTTCTGACATTCAACCAAACTGCATGGCATACGTTGACTCCAGATTAAGGCAGTACTTTGTGAATTGATCTACTGTAGTTCATTTTAAAGAGATATACAGGTGTATGTGCACTTACCCATTAGTCCATGTATTCCTGGAAGATTGTCATTTTGGAAATTCCAGTCCACATTTAGGTGAGTTTCATGGAAGACAACATCAAAGTCAGCTCGTGGGTTAGAGTATGCAACATGAACAGTAGGATTACCAGACTGCTTTCTTAAACCTTTAGTCAATTTTACTGAGACCTTTCCCTTCTCATTGAAAATGATTTGTTTGATTACTGATGCTCTGAAGCTACCTTGACCAACCATGATCACTTCTTGATTAACAGAATCAAAAATGACAGCATCAGATTTATTGCCATTTTGTGGAATAACAGCTAGTTTTCCAATCCAGGTTGCTTCAGTTTTGTCTCCCATGCTATCCACAAAATGTGCATTGATGATGAAATTTTTATTGGAGATCAAGTTGAATGCCAATCCAGGATATCCTTGTATGGAGTAGCATAAAACGTCTTTTGAAGGCAGTGGAACTATGAAATGTGGATCTCCAAATGTTCCTGTGATTTATTGTAAAGAATATGTAAAGGGATGATGAAGCAATATGCATATGATTTCTTAAATATAAAATTGATGCTGCACTTGATAAATGCATACATGTGTATACATTAAGTGTAATATACATGCACTATACCTCCACAGGTTCCTTCTAGTATGCACTGTCCATCGCTGTTCAACACCTGTCCATCAGGACAGAAACATCCCTCAGCACATCCTCCATTACAGACTGTAGGACCATTACACACTTGAGGACAAAGAGCACCACATTGTTGGTATACCATTCCAGCTGGGCACTGAAGAGCTGTACAAGATATATACAATATGTTTTATTGGTTAATAAGTTGTGTAAAGGAAACTTACGGCAATAAAAGTCCCTCCAGTTCAGTATTGGCACTCCAGCAGCTGAACAAGCTGAGGCATAAGTAGCTAAGCTGCTACAATAGCAATCATCACGATCTTCATCATTACAATTGCAAAAGTCAAATACACAATCCTCAATGAAAGGTGTCGGGTCGACTACTGCATTACATGGCGCAAAGACTCCAGTAGCTAATACACTACATATCAACTCTGCATCTGTTCTAATATCTCCAGAGCACCTTGGGGGAACATCAAGTAAGCCACAATCTGTGGTGTTTCCAGTTACCCAGCTAGTACCAAATACATCTGCTGTAGCTGCTAAATCACCAGCTGGCATCATAAAGTCATCTGAAGCATCATTGTTGTAGTTTCCACACAGTCCACAAAGTCTTCCTTGCCATGCTGTGGATACTGTAACTTCCACACGATATGAGCCATCCCAAAATACTCTGATCCCTTGTGCAGTAAGGAAAACATGTGGATGTCCTCCAGTCCTTACAACTTCAACTCCACCAGTTAGTCCCTTCATCTCATCACCATTGTTTGGTTGTATTTCACCATTGATAGTAACAGTTCCTCCGCCACCTCTTCCTAGAACAATTTTAAGGTTTTCTCCTGGTACTAAGATTGTCACTTGTTCAGTGCAGGACACAAACTCATTGTGTGCAGTGTTTCCAACAATAATACTAAACTCATCACTATCACAAGGAGTGGAGAGTATATATTCACAATCTCCTTGAAAGTCATAATATTGAAAATCAAAGGTTTGGTAATGAGGATCACCAGTAGCAACACAAGTTGGTCCATCAGTTAAACAGGTTTGTGCTTCACATTCAAACTGCCTATTACGACATGTGCAGCGTGTAGTGCAGTTTGGTTGGATCTTAGTACCTTCTTCATAGAACATTTCCATGTATGTACAGGCTGAGGAAAAGGATTATTACAGTAAAATGATTTTTGTATAATAATAATAATATATGGTGTGTAGTGTGTGCGTGCGTGTGCGTGTGTGTGTGCATAAAACTAAAGTTGTTTGCCTACTAATCTTACTGCACTTTTGCTTCCACTATACATACATTTATTAGACCAACACAAGCACAATTGTTAGTTGCTAGAATATTTTTTATAGCTGTAAACCAATAAATTGTACTCTACAACATAAGTATGTGATCTTGTGAGAAACACCATAACACCTCAATATTTTTTTTGCAATAGTCATATAGTAAATTTTAGAAAATTAAAAAAGTTCGTCTGTTACTAACCTGTGCATCTGAATACATCAACACATTCTCCATCTAGTAGTACTTGACCATTAGGACAAAAACATCCAGGTGCACACCCTCCACCGCAGACTTGTTCTCCAATATTATCACAAGTCTGGGGACAAAGAGTACCACACTGTTGGAACACCATTCCAGTTGGACAGTCGAGAGCTGAAATAAAAACAATTTTGTGAATACTCCACATGGTTATGATATACTATGTAATTTAAATCAACTTACGACAAAACTCTTGTCTCCAGGTTGATGATACTGCTGCAACATCAGCACAAGCTGCAGCATATGCTGCTAAGTTATCACAGTAGCCTTCTTCACGATCTTCTTCATCAGCGCAGCAGTAGTCAAACTCACAATTCTCAATAAAGGTGGCTGGATCAATCAAAGCATTGCAAGCAGCAAAGGCTTCTTGTGTTAGAGCACTACATCTCCTTTGTCCCTCTTCTATAATAAGAGTATCATTGGTGCACTCATCAATGCCCGGTGCATTTCGCTTTTCTATGTTTCGTCTTGCTAAACTAGTAGTTCCAGTGCAGCCAGGAGCATTACTTGGTACAAGCCAACTATTTCCAAATTCGTTTAAGCCGGTTACAACAGTCCCATCTGGTATTGTGAAGTCATCACTCCGATCACCATTATAAGTGCCAAATAATCCACAGAGTTGGTTTTGAAGAAAAGTAGAAGCAGTAATACGTACCGTGTGCTGTCCATTCCAAAATACTCTGAGACCATGTTCATTGAGATAGACATGGGGATGGCCACCAATTCGCACAACATCTACTTCAGTTGACTGGAAGATTGGTCCATTTCTAGTGTTTCGTTGTAGGACTCCATTTATGGTTACCGTTCCTCTATTGCCTCTTTCTAGCAGAATATTGAGATTCTGGCTTGGCACTGAAACTGATACTGCAGCAGTCCATGACACTCGACTACTACGACGTGTCCTAATATTTCTGCCCGTGACAATGAAGTCATTATTTGTACATGGCTTAGTGAGGACATATTCACAAGGTCCTTGAAAATTGTGCCATCTTCCATCAAATGTGCGGTAGTGAGGATCACCATTACCATTGCAAGTCGGTCCATCTATTTCACAAGGCACTGTCATGCACAAAAATTGTCCACCTGCTTCACAGGTACATCTAGTAGTGCAATTTGGTTGACATTCCTCTCCAACTTGATATTCTTGACCATTGAGTGTGCAAGCTAAGAAGTGAATAGTGTTTTTATCAAATAACTATGCCATGTAGATTTGTCCTAAAGTATTCTGTATCAAATACATACATATGCTGTACTACATATATAATTATAACAAATATTTTATTTTGTTCTTACTGTAGACTGTCTCTATTGTATCACCATCAATCTGAAATATCCATACACCTGGCATGTTAACATTACTAGTTGAATCAAGATTAAGAACATTTGCTGTTCCTGAAGGAGGAATTACTGCAAAGTTAATTCCATCACCATTGTTAAATCCAACTTGTGCAGGAGTTCCTCCCAAACCATCAACACCATCCTGATTATCTCCAGTGGTCCATTGGATCAGTCCATCAGCATAGAGGAATATTGCATATGTTCGAGTATCATCAGTAGCAAGCACACTTTGAAAAGTGTTGGTCTATATACATTAAACAACATTTAAATAATCATTCTTATAGCTACATGTATGCCCATGATTAAATATTCAGTTAGTTTATATGCAAGAATTAATACAGTATACAAAGTTGTTTACGGTGCATACCGGAGCAGAATTTTGGTCAAAATATCCAACTTGGTCCCAGGTAGTAATGAATGTATCCTTAGCTGTAAAGGGAGTTTGCAAGGGAAATGCAGCATTTATCTGTGTGCTGACTCTATCAAGAGTAGCATCATCATTACACTCCTGAAACCACACATTTCCACTCATATCCCCTCTGGTATCCACATCAGCCCAGAATGGTGCAACCACAACTTCAGAGGTTCCAGTAATTGGAAATGTTTCTGGAGTGTACTGTGGTGGATTTCTACCAAATCCTACTGCTCCATTTACACTGACCTACAGTTATTACAGGAGTATGGTTAACATGTGCATGCAAATACACAACACATGTACATAAGCAAATGTTACTTACAGTCAATACAAAATGTGGTGTGCCAAAGAATTGATAGACACTTCGTGTAAATATCCTTTCAGAAATATCATCTCCATCACCAAGTCGACCGTTTCCTTTAGGAGAGTCTGTACCAAATGGATAAAACTGGTCCAGCGGAACACACAGTGTGCTCTTAAGAAAGCACAATAGAAATATTGTACTTGCTGTGTTGATCATTTTCTTTCTTGCTTTTTGTTATTCTGAACAAACTGACACCACCAAGTCTTTTTATAGTGTGTTCAACAGGAAATCTATCAATAAATTGGTTGCAGAATCCTTCATGACTGGTATTCAAAATGACCTCTTTTGGATATTTCCTGCTTTCACTATACATTAATACCAAAATTCCACAGTTCCACAGATATTGTAGAATGTGCACTAGTTTTGAACATCAACTTTAAGCCTATACCTAAATACATATGCAGTTACTTACATACACTGTAAGGTTCTGCTACACAGCTGTATTTAAAAGAAATGTACAGCTGTGAGTTAAAGCTAAAACAGTTGGGGATGTTACATATCTTGTAAATTTCAAAATTTAAATGCAGTGTTCTAGCCATGCCAGTAAAGATTCATATCCTTGCACAACTGCTAGTTTGGTAAATGTATGGGGTCTCAGCTGCCTTTGCAGGATAGTAACACAGTAATATATAATAGGAATAATATGGAAGCCAATGGTTCTTAGTCTTCTTTCAGCATTATATCTACTGTATACCAACTTTAGTCAGATGGCAGTAGACTTCTTATATGCATGCAAACACATCCATTAGCTGCATTATACTCATAATGGATTCATTTTACCTTATTATTTATTAAGATGCTTGTTACAAGATTAAGAAGTTGTGAAGGCTTTTTTCTGTAAAAATATACCATAAAATCACTAACATTGCTGATCTCTGTTACCATACATAACAATGGTTACTATATTCACATTTGAAAGTGCATATAATTATTTAGACATCCACATTTGTATGATTTTTTCCTTATTCCTTACATGTCTTCCCTATCCATACATAGAGTTGTTTTGCTCTGACTTTTAGCTGCTTGGTAGCTATTGGCATTCCCCAAATATTCCATGTACAAGTTGTGAGATTTTTACTTTCAATATATGTACTGCATGTAGTTATAATGAGCATTTCTAAAGAAATTTTACCAATACATTTTTCTGCATATCACTTGTGATACTAATCTGCTCTCAAATACAAGTACGGTATAGCATGGGTGAGTAATCCTGTATTTGGTAGACGTAAATTAGATGGTAATGTTTTCTGATTAAAACTTAAACTATAAGCAATGATTTAAGATGCAATAATTATGTTTGGGCTAGCTACCTGTCATCAGATACTGAATATTAACTTAGTAATATGTATAGTATATTCTTCACACTTACAACACACAAACAACATGTGTGTACTTTTAGATTCATTAATGCTAACATGATCTGCATAAAGTGTGTCACATGTACATCTTCTAAACATTTTCAGGTTATCTGTGTATACTATTCTGTTTCACAGACACACTTAATAGTTCCCGAATATTAAGAGTTCATGGCCATTTGCTATGCATATTATGGTCATATCCAGTTACATGTTATTATACTATCCTATTATAATGTAGTTGTGTGACTTATGCTTTATTTTATTTTATTTTTTTATTTATTAATGCTTTACAGCACAAGTGCTGAAGGTCTGTAGGACACCTGGTCCTACAGCCTGCTCAAAGACGTTAGCTACTTAAGGTGTGTTTGAAAAGTTGGAGAAAGGAGAAAAAATCCATGACTGGACCTGGGTAGCCTCGAACCTGCAGCCATCCGATTTACGCTCGAACACTTACAGGAGTCTACCAGGTGGTCAGGATGTTTTCTCCTTGTTATTTTCATGTAACTATACCCATAGGAATTCTAGAGAGTAACCCATTATCTCAAAGTACCCCAAGTAGAACCAAATGGACACTAGTTTATTTATTAATGCTTTGTTACCATTACCTTTACAACTTCAATGATAATAATAGTAGCAAATTCCTTAGTTACACAGACAAATTTAGAAGTGATTGATAGAATCATTGTTCTATGCACTTTAGTAGTTTAAAAATTGTGGGCTATATGGTTAAGGTAGCTGAGCTTTTGAAGGATAAGTAAATAGTACAGTATGTCTACTGTACACGTTGACACTTTTTTGCACTAAGAGATGTGTATTGTGTAGTGATACAATTACTGTATGTGTAGTTATTCCAAGCATAGAAAACTGATTGTGGAATAATACATGTGTATATATGATACTATGTATTATCAACAAACACCTATGTAACAACCAAATACACTTACATATCCATATGATTACGAGTGAGTATAGCCATTCGTTAATAAGAGTATAATATGATTTTCTTTAAGATGCACCCATCATGTCATGTGGCAGGTTAGTCTTTATACACATGGCGTGTATGTTATCCATATTCATGACCATGAAATGCTCAATACATCTCTTCCACAACAAACAATCTTACTGTAGGATATTTTTCTTTACGTGTGTATATATATATGTATATATACATATAGCTGAAGATGAGAGAACGATGGCATTTGTGTTCTTCCAACATTATAAGTGTAATCACTTATAACGAGCTGTTATAAATTTGACCATTTGTTTTTAATGTAGAGGCTTCCATAAACTGAAGAGTTTTCATTATAACCCATTATGTACCAGTAAATTTTTGTCCAGTGTAAACACACAGTATAGTGTTTTGTTTCCAGGTTAATCTTTTCCAATCTGTCCGTATGGTGTGACTGTAAAATTAGCTACTAATTCACTGTCCTATTTTTGTGTTGCCTCCTAACTTTTCATAGTAATTTTGTGGCATACTGCTCTGGTAATGAGCTAGCGTTTTGTTCCCAATTTAACCTTTTACAATCTGTTATTATGGTGTGACTGTAGAATGAGATAATTATTCACTGGACTGGATATTGAGCACTAAAGGATTATCCTATTTTTGGATTTGATCCCTACTTGTATTGTGAATGAAATTTCAAGGATTCAGGGGAATATGGAAGACATAAATATTTGTCTGTTCTAATCCTGATATTACAGATTCCATAATGGGATTGAAATTATGGTTCAGTTCAACTTCCAATGCCAGCAGTCCTATTCATACATCCACATGCACCACATGTGCAGCAGCAGCCACTTTTCCCACAAACTATAAATCGCTTGAACCATTTAGGTATAAATGTCATCGCATGAAGATAAGTCAGTTATAAATGATTCATTCAATAAAAGGTACTTCTGGTGAGTGCATTCAGTTCTGGTCAGGGTGTAAAGCATTCATCAAAGCAAGGAGAAGAATCTTTGAGCTAACATAAGCACTCATGCACAATACAATAATTGGATAATTTCATTTTTACATAATATAAACATGCATGCAAACATCATGTGTATTTGCAAAATCATTAAACTGTTCAGGAAAAACAATTTTACACATGCCTGTATATATAAACATACTGATGGTAGATTTATTGACACTATGAAAGATCAAACAGACTTTTTCCTGAAACTATATTAAGCAGAATGTTGCATAAGGTATTGTACTTTCAATATGTGTAATTCTGAGGAAAGCGTTTACTGTAATTCCTTCTGCATACTTCACCTGCTGCAAAACTTACAAAATTGAAAGTATAACATCAATGTATCCACCCGTATATAGATACTTTCCGACATTCTTAATCTCAGTTGACTTCAAATTTAATATAGTCTGGTAAACAATATAATAGAAACTTGCATATATTTTATGTACGTACTACAAACTTATAAGATTGATTTGTAAGACCAGAGTGTGCAGGTCATGCAGCAAAATCCATGGCTATCATAGTCATGAAAGGTATAGCATTGAGATAAAACATTAACTAGTCAGTTGCAACCAAAAATACATACGTACAGTATATTTGACAACTCTAACAGACTAAATCTGGTCACCCTATCATAGAGCTATCAGTAGTGCCAGATTTTGTATCACTTATAGCTACCTAGTATATAGTCAGTGGTCTCACAACACATGTATCAATGTAAGTACTGTTACATACATGCTCATAATCATGTAGCCTTGATATTAATTTTGATGATAGTATGACATATATGACTTGAATTATTCTATTGCACACCACCTGTAAAAGGCATTTTACAGCTTATTATCAAGTGCCGCTCTAGTGAATTGTCTAAACCGGCTATGGGCTATATAAAAAACTGCAGTGAATATGCACACGTACAGTACCATACACAGCAAAAGTAGTGTTCCAATACTACCAATACTAATGCAGTCTTAGTCAGTATTGAAGCAAATAATTCAGAAAACTCCCTATACCAAGGCACAAATCTATAAATGACTCCAGTGCCATTCAGTATTGGGGCCTGTGGTTTGTATTTTGCTTGAGATTAAGAAATAATTTTGGACTATATAGTGGCTAGTTCCAGCCCAAAAACATGGAAACAGGCAGTATTTGCTGTGATATTTTTCTTTGAGAATTTATGCAATTATGCTTTACCGATGAACTTATCATACAAAACTGTATGAATGTACAGTAAGTTTAGGATGTAAAATATCTAATGATGATACACAGCATACACTAGCTATTAGAGAGGTTATCATGGTAGAGCAATACCAATGAAGGACTCAATTCTTCAGTCTTTTATTTTAGTATATAGGCAATACTCAGTGATGATGAATTGTGTGGCATCAATGCATAAGGGATTTGTGGAGTATGTAACAATACATGAAACCTTCAACCAATAGGCTAGGTTGCTATGCATATGGAGCAGTTGTATTTGTTATCATCATTAGGGGGTTTCCTGTAATGTAGTAAAGTAACAAAGCCTTAAAATGCTACAAGACCAGATTGTGAAAGAAGTTGTACTCTTAATGTGTTGTGTGACTCTATGCCCAGTATAATTAATGTGATGTGCATTATACGAAATGCAAGCTCTGTACATAAAATCTTCATAGATGGAGTTGAATTGCGTGCAGAGAATCAGTTGATGGTCTGCATCATCAATGGCTTTTGACCAGTTATCAGTTTCCAATGTATTTGTATCCAGCAAGGACCCCAATCTTAACTCCCTGCTACACAGGTTTCTTTGCCAGTCCCTAGTGTATAATGACTAATATCAACACCATTGCTGTTATATGCATATAATTAGGTTGATGGTAATTTCAAAGGCCAAAGTTTGCTTGTATTATAACTAGATAATGTGTCTATAGCTGACCACAGCCACATATCTAAATTCCTTTTGTACAATTGTAAATCTGTAAGTCACTACTATATACAGCTTATCTTGCCATAAATTTACCTAGAAAAGTAAACTAAATGGCTATGCATGCAACACAAACATACGGAGTGGCAAACATTATTTTGTTTTGTTTCCATGCTAGTGATATTCATTGATCCAAATTCTTTCTTTTATAATTACTTCATTAATATCAGCATAAACAACCCTATGTTTATAATTCATCAATGGGGTGACACACAAGGCACCCATTGTAAGTAGATCTATGACCATCTTCAAACTCTAAGTCACAGTCAAGAAGTAATTTTTGAAACCCACAATCAAGAATTGTACATGCTACACATGCACTGGAATAGGACAGATCAATGTGAAATGTCAAGACTTTATTTAACTGCATGTAGACACAGAAATTCCCACCTAGCTATGTGCCACAGGCTTGATTCATAGATGTAGTGACACACAGTACATATACATCATGCTGTGTGGCCACAGCCAGCTATTGCAACACATCACTATAATTTAACAAGTGAAATAACATCAAAGCAGTAAAAACATTAATGGTGTAAGTTTCAAAGAAAATCAAAATTTGCTGCAACAGCTATGTTGCATGTATAGACTTTTATTTACTTAGATACGTGCACACATGAGTTGGATACTTTCAATTTTGTAGCGAATATAAAATATTAGGAAACGTATTGATTGACATTGTAGATGCTATTCTTCAGAAATTGAGCATAACATATTACTAAAACATTGATCAGTATTGAGCTCGGGTGTACACAAATCAAAAGTGAAACTTCTTTCTCAATCTATAGTCTTGTAGCATTGTTAGGCTTCTAGTCTGTATTACAGGAAACTCCTTTCATGGTGATATACTGCACTGTAAACAAAAATGTACAACTGCTCACTGTGCATAACATCCTATAAGGTATATAGGTTTCATGTGCTGTAGTATATGCATGGTCCAGACTTGTGGGATTCCCCATTTAAGAGCACAACACATTGAAAGTAAAACCTCTTTCACGATCTGGTTTTGTAGCATTGTTAGGTTTTGTTACTTTACTATATTACAGGAAACCCTTTAATGAAGATAACTGATAAATACAACTGCTCCATCTGCATATTAACAGCTTAGCCTATTGGTTGAAGGTTTTGTGTGCTTATATATATATATAGTTTATGCGTAGTCTAGATTTATGAGATTCACCATGTAGCTACGTTGATGCCACTTGTAATACACAATTCATCATTATCACTGAATGCTACACAGTACTATAAAATAGAAGATAGAATGGACTCAATCAGTAACAGTTCATTGGCAGGCATACTTACAATTTGCTGTATTGCAAATGTACAGTCTTGAGTTAAACAGAAAAGCTTGCACTACTGTATATAATAATAGTCAATGACAGGTGTTCTGGTTACAGACACGATGATTATTGCAAAATGGAATTCTATAACTATAACGTGTAGGTAAATAATTGTTGCTTCAATTGAGTGAGTCAATAATTAAATGAATGAGGCTCAAGTGTGAACACCACTCTAATAGTGTACTGTACTTCCTTGGTGTATTGTACATCCTTAGTATACTGTGTATAAACGATTATGTCTTACCTTACTGTGAGTGTCATAATGCACTACCATAAATTGATTAAGGAATCAACATTTTGCACTATATATATCAGAGAAAATAAATGGGACACAAAAGAACACAAGTCCATGATGTGTGCATTGTACATACTGTGATGTCAACGGCAACTGTTGGGCTGAAGCAGCATCTAACAGTGGAAAAATCAAACCTGTAATCTTAGTTATATAGTTGTGTGCTCAGTCAGTCAGTCAGTCAGTCAGTCAGTCAGTCAGTCAGTCAGTCAGTCAGTCAGTCAGTCAGTCAGTCAGTCAGTCAGTCAGTCAGTCAGTCAGTCAGTCAGTCAGTCAGTCAGTCAGTCAGTCAGTCAGTCAGTCAGTCAGTCAGTCAGTCAGTCAGTCAGTCAGTCAGTTGCTCAGTCAATCATGCAGTCAGAAAAGTCCACTGAATTTTTCGCAAGCATTTTGGGTCACACTGAAGACACTTTTGGCCTGATTAAAACATTAAACTAAAGCAATGCTACCATGGTGCCATGAAAGTATTGTGAGGCTGGTTTCTGGTCAACATTTTGTTTGAGAAAGTACATACATACCTGCATGATACAAAACATATATACAGTTACCCAATGTTTGAGCTAGCTACCTGTCATCAGATACTGAATATTAACTTGGTAATATGTATAGTATATTCTTCACACTTACAACACACAAACAACATGTGTGTACATTTAGATTCATTAATGCTAACATGATCTGCATAAAGTGTGTCACATGTACATCTTCTAAACATTTTTGGGTTATCTGTGTATACTATTCTGTTTCACAGATACACTTAATAGTTCCCGAATATTAAGAGTTCATGGCCATTTGCTGTGCATATTATGATCATATTCAGTTACAATTATACTATCCTATTATAATGTAGTTGTATGACTTATGCTTTGTTACCATTACCTTTACAACTTCAATGATAATAATAGTAGCAAGTTCTTTAGTTACACAGACAAAATTGGAAGTGATAGATAGAGTTATTGTTCTGTGCACTTTAGTAGTTTAAAAATTTAAAGCTTTTCAAGGACATGTAAATGGTACAGTATGTCTACTGTGCAGGATGAGACTTTTTTGTACTAAGAGATGTGTATTGTGTAGTGATATGATTACTATATGTGTAGTTATTCCAAACATAGAACACTGATTGTGGAATAATACATGTGTATGATACTACGTATTATCAACAAACACTTATGTAACAACCCACTAACACTTACATCCATATGATTACAAGTGAGTATTGCCATTCTTAGTATATTATCCACCTTTATGTTCCTGTATAACCATGACCTGCTCAATACATCTCAGCCACAGCAATATTTTTAAACCAGGCGCACGCCCACAGCCGGCCGAAGGCCGGCTGTGGGCGTGCGCCTGGTTTACTGTAATTGTTTCCGTAAAAGTGTGTGTGTGTACCTATCTATCTACCTATGTACCTATCTACCTATGTTTGTCCGTAGTCTGGCGGCGCCCGCCCCTTCGCATAGAGTAAGGGTCTGGTATGCTTAGTATCACCGAGTTGTTCTGGAGGAATTTAATTTGAATGTAATGACGTAACGAAAATGGCCTTAACGGAAGTGCCTCACCCAAAACTGTGGCAGAGATATTGAACTTTCTTCGCCTTTACACAGGCGAAAGTGGATTGGTCTACTTTTATAAAACACACATGTCTCCCTACCTAGGAAATCAGAGCGTAACATGGGTTTTTCGCGTATCAAACAAGGCGAAAAGCCCTTCCCGATATAACACTTTCTTCTCTTTGTTCTTTATTAGCTAACTCCTTTTGTTTCTTCAGTTCTGTTAGGGAATTTGATTCATTCTTTTGACGTAACATACACAAAAATGCGCTGATTAAACGTGGAGCGTTCTGATTGGTTGCACCAGTTTTTGGTAATCCGGTACAACTCCACTATACTAAGCATACCAGACCCTTACTCTATGCGAAGGGGCGGGCGCCGCCAGACTAGTTTGTCCGTACGCACCCACGTGAGCAAAATCGTTTAATAACGCTGAAAGCAGCTTTTACGTAAGAAGTAAAAGTGAAATGAAGTCTGTATTAAACTTCTGCACAGGTGAAATTTGCTCTGAGGTGGTTTCTTTTCGGCGGACTGAAATACGGGTGTGGTGACTTTCCTCAGACTACCTTCCCCTTGAGGTTTTCAGGCATTTAGCAACTGAAAAACAACGGTGCAGGCCTCGTACACTGCCAGGAATAGCCTATCGCTTCGAGGGGGCGTATCCCTTACGTACGCGAACGAAAATGAAGAGCAGCTTTGAGGCTTTGTTGAGAGAATTTGTGGGAAAAAACACGTTAGTCACACTATAAAACAGTTTAGAAGATAGTTTTGTGCGTAATATGTTGGTAAAAGCGGTTTATTTAACAAACGCTTCCTTAGCAGTGCATAGCAACGTAATTGAATGAATTACGAATATTTCATGAATTACGAGAAATAGCTAATTATATTATTGCACAACCCAAACTACCATATGGTAAAGTAGTAATACATAGTTGGTTAATTCATAGTAGTATATACTGTCTATAGTTATTCCAGATGAGTTAGCTAGCTGCATGGCGCCTGGTTTTTAGAAGTAGCACAACATCAACTTGTTTTAGGTTTATATTCTTTACGTATAATAGCTGAAGATGAGACAATGTTTGTATTTGTGTTCTTCCAACATATAAGTGTAATCACTTTATAATGAGCTATTATAAATTTTCACTATCTCCATTAATTTTATTAAATTCTGAGGTTCATAGCAAGCTATAACTGCTTTCCAATAGTGAAAATAGTATGGATAGTTGTTGAGATGTACTACATAGATAAAGTTTTGTGCTGTGGAACCTCAGCCCCTTGACTTCCATTTCAAAATGAATCTACAATTATAGTGTAGGTGCTGTCAGACAGCTGTGATTGTTTGTTTTAATGCAGAGGCTTCCATAAAATGAAGATTTTTAATAGTAGTTCTACTATGTACCAGTAAGTTTTTATCCAATGTAAACACACAGTATAGTGTTTTGTTTCCCCTTTTCCAAACTGTCAGTATGGTGTGACTATAAAATGAGCTATGAATTCACTGCCCTAACTTTTTAAAATTATATCTTTCTGCCCTATTTTTGTGCTGCCCTAACTTTTCATGGCACAGATATAGGAATTTTATGGCATACTTCTGGTAATGAGCTAGTGTTTTGTTCCCAATTTAACCTTTTACAATCTGCTAGTATGGTGTGAATGTAGAATGAGCTATTGATTCACTGTACTGGACATTGACCACTAAAGGTTTAATCATCATATCTTTGATTTCATCCTTACTTGTATTGTGAATGAAATCTCAAGGATTCAGGGGAATAATGGAAGACATAAATATTTGTCTGCTCTATATCCATAATATTATAGATTCCACAATGGGATTGAACTTAATTATGGTTAAGTTCAACTTCCAATGTCAGCAATCCTAGCCTATTCATACATCTACAAGCACCACATGTGCAGCAGCAGCAGCAGCCACTTTTTCCACAAACTATAAATCCCTTAAATTATTTATTCATGGCATGACGATATTTATTCTACAAGTCAGTTACAAATGATGCATTCAATAAAATTGTGCTTCTGGTGTGTGCAATCAGTTCTGGTCCAGGGCATAAAGCATTCATCAAAGCAAGAAGCGAAATCTGATTAACCATGAACTACTCATGTACGATGCAATAATGAGATAATTTCATATTTGCATAATACAAGCATACATGCAAACATCACGTGTATTTTCAAAATTATTAAACTGCTCAGGAAAAATGATATTACATACGCCTATATGTCATTATACAAGCAAACTGTGACTCTGTTAGAGACTTAATGTTGTCAATTATACTTTGGTTGCAACTGACTAGTTAATGTTTTATATCAATAATTATTATATAAAAATAATATGCCTTTAACAATTATAGCTAATAACCATGGATTTTGCTGCATGACCTACACACTCTGGTCCTATGGATCAATGTAATAAGTTTGTAGTGCATAAATGTGGAATGTTCTATTATGCAGTTTACCAGGTCAGGCCAAATTACATTTGAAGTCTACTGAAATTAAGAATGCCGGAAAGTGTCTATATACGGGTGGACACATTGATATTGTACTTTCAATTTTGTAAGTTTTGCAGCAAGTGAAGTATGCGGAAGGAGTTACAGTACATAATTAAATGTCTCATTAAGATTTCCTCAGAATTATACATATTGAAAGTACAATACTATAATAAGCTGAATTCAGCTTAATAAACCTTCAGGAAAAAAGTCTGTTGGACCTTTCATGGTGTCAATAAATTCACCATCAATGATTTTGGTTACCCGATTATAGAGTGCTAGATTTTGTATCCATTAGTGCCATTTATAGCTATGATGCAGTACCTCAGTAGTCTCACAACACATGTATCAATACACTGTTACATACGTACATGCTTGTAATCGTGTAGCCTTGGTATTAATTTTGATGATGGTATGACATGTATGACTTGAATTATATATTCTGTTGCACACCACCTGTGGTGTTGTCACATGCTGAGTATTGAAGGAAAGTGGGTAGACATTTGTGACCAGATTTTACAAAACCGATCCAAATCGCACATCAGGCAAAATCAAATTAACACCACCAGTGGATAGCTACACTATCGTACTACTAGTTTTGACCCTCAGTACTACTCAAACTACTCGAGGCTGGTTTTAACAGACGTCTTTTCTGGATGGTGTGGAGTGCTCAAATGGCGGTTTCAGGCCTTGTGAAGGACCTGGCTTGGCAAGAATCAGTGGTTTACTGGTGGACAGCCTTATAATGTTGGCCAGACGTTTTCTCTGTTGATTTTGCTACATATCAGCCACTAAGGAGCCAGCACAGCCCTGTAATCTCGTGTCTGGACTCCAATCGTGGTCTGCCTCCATTTTGAGGCCTATATCTTGCCCTCCCCGCCACCCACTGCCCTCCGCCCCCCACCGCCCTCCGCCCCCCACCGCCCTCCGCCCCCCACCGCCCTCCGCCCCCCACCGCCCTCCGCCCCCCACCGCCCTCCGCCCTCCGCCCCCCACCGCCCTCCGCCCTCCCCCCTTTGTGAACACTCGTGATACTACTTCGCTCGTCCAACTGCTCAGATTTTCTATCTTATTTGGCGGGAAACTCTACAAGCAGCTATAAGTACTGGATGTGGCCTGAAAGGTAACAGATTGATGCATGTTTTGTGTAAATTTCATACGCCTGCTTGCTATCCTTGGAGAGTTATGCTGGCTTCAATTCTTAAAACCGTTTATCTCGAAACTTCTAATGTGCGATTTGGATCGTTTTTCTAAAATCTTGTCACATTTAGTGAAGTAGTATATAAAGTGATGTGGTAAATTAGAATTTACACTAAAATGTATGTCATTTTGCAGCTTATTATCAAGTGCCACTCTACGTGTCTAAACTGGCTATGGACTATAAAAGATTGCAGTGCATATGCACACATACAGTTCCATACACAGCAAAAATAGTGTACCAATATATATACTTATCTTTAGTCAGCATTGAAACTACTAATTCAAAAAACTCCCTTTACCGAGGCAAAACGGACTGCAAATCTATAAATGACTACAGTGCTATATATTCAGTATTTAGGGCCTGTGGTCTGTATTTTGTTTGAGCCTACTTGAAGTGAATACTAGTAGTTCCAATACAGAAACATAGGCAGAATAAACGCAAGCAGTATTTGTATGTTTATGAATTATCGCGGCTGTCACTGGTGATATAATACTTTGTGAATTTATGCTTTTACTGATTAAGATCAAACTTATCATTCATACAAAAACTATATGAACATACAGTAAGCTAAGGATGTATAAAGTACATCTGGACTTACACAATGATCATACACAATACAGTAACTATTAGAGAAGTGATCACAGTTACTGTAGAGCAATACCAATGAAGGACTCAGATTTTCATGGTTATATTTTAGTATTCAGTGATGATCTGTTTGGTATCAGTGCACATGAGGATTCTGGACTATATGTATATAAACAACAACAATTAAATTGCTTTATTACATTGCAGGAACCTTTTTAATGGTGATAGTTGATATGCACAACTGCTATATGTATAACAACTTGCAGTATTAAGCCTATTGGTTGAAGGTTTTGCGTGCTGCAGTTTATATGCATAATATAGTCCAGACTTACCCAATTTTAGAGCACAACACATTCAAAGCAAAACTTCTTTCACAATCTGGTCTTGTAGCATTTTAACGTTTTGTTACTGTACTTTACATATGTGCTCCATGCTCTGTATTCTTTAGTGCGATGCGCACTATTATTATATGCAGTGTAAGTTCTGTACATAAAATCTTCGTAGATGGAGTGGAATTGCATGCAGAGAATAGGTTGATGGTCTGCATCATTACTGATGCCATGTTGGCCAATAATCGATTGGCTTTTGTCCAGTACTGTAAGTTTCCAATGTATATGTATCCATCTAGAGACCCAATTATATTTGGTTGATGGTAATTTTAAACATGGCCTATCTCTTTCAAAGTCCATCCCTGAGTAAAATTTGACTGTATTTGTACGTGCCACAGCCACACATCTAAATCCTGTTGTAATTGTGTATCTGTGAGTCACTACTATACAGTTTATCTCGCCATAAATTTACCTAAGGAAAGTAAACTAAATAGCTACAGTATGTATGTAACACAAACGTACGGAATGGCAAACATTATTAATATGCTTTCATGCTACCTCTATGTAAACTGATATTCATTGGTCCAAATTTCTAACTGCCATAGCTAATATTGTAATTATAATTATAAAAGTACATTCATACTTCATTATAATGCCAATATAAACAGCTCTATGTTTATACACAAGGCATTCATTGTATGACCGTGTTCAAACTCAAAGTCACAGGTCAAAGCCACTAAATCTGCACCGAGTAAATGGTCAAGAACTAACTTTGAAACCCACAATAAATATTTGTTGCTTGGTCACAGTTATACATTGGAATTGGATCTTAGTCATAAATCAATGTGAAATTTTGACCGGTCAAGACTTTAACTGGAGTCACAGAAATTCCTACCTAGCTGCGAACATGTATGTGATACAGGCTTGATTCACAGATGTAGTGACACACACTACATTTACATTTATGTATATACAACTGGGAGAATTACGTCCAAGTTGTGTGGACTCAGCCAGCTATTATCAGACACCACCATAGCATCACAACAGTAACAATTAATATTAATGGTGTACAGTGGCAATTCTAGATCTGACCTACAGAAGGGGGCTAAGTAGGGAACAGCATGACTATTGTTGTTTGGCTCTAATATTAAAAGTAGAATTTTGTAATATAAAGTATAATTTAAGGGGGTCTGGGGGTGCAACCCCCCGAAGATGCAGGAGTTTTGCAATTGAAATTTATGCTAAAAATTGTACATTTGCAATACAGCAAATTGTAAAGCAAACCTTGTTATTATGTTTTTATTATGGCTTTACATCTGTAGGACACCTGGCCCTACAGCCTGTTTAAAGTTGTCACATAAAGTATGCTTGCCAATAAACTGTTACTGATTGAGTCCATTCTATCTTCTATTTTATTGTACTGTGTAGCATTCAGTTATAATGATAAATTGTGTATTACAAGTAGTACCAATGTAGCTACATGGTGAATCTCATAAATCGATAAACTACAGCACACAAAAACTTTAACCAATAGGCTAGGTTGTTATGCAGATGGAGCAGTTGTGTGTATCATTTATCACCATTAAAGGAGTTTCCTGTAGTAGAAAGCTTAAGAATGCTACAAGGCCAGATTGTGAAAGAAGCTTTACAAAATGGGGAATCCCAAAAGTCTGGATAAATTATGAAACCTATATATAATTATTTTACTGACACACATTGAGCGGTTGTATGCATGTATGTATTCACAGTGCAGTATACCACAGTTTTCTGTAATACAGTAAACTAGAAGCCTAACAGTGCTAAAAGATTATAGATTGAGAAAGAAGTTTCACTTTTAATTTGTGCACACTCAGTGCTGAGTGTGTCAATACCATCATGCTGAATTTCTGAAGAATATCATATAAAATGTCAGTCAATATATTTTCCTCATACTTTTACAAAACTGAAAGTATGCAACGCAATTATGTGTACACATATCTAAGTTTGTACATGTAAGCAGCCGATATTATTGTTTAAAACCTACACCATCATAGGCAATTTTAGGGGGGGAGGGGCCATGTTCCCCCTGCTGAAAAATAACTTTTTAAAAATCTTGGGGAAAAGTTGCAGCATAGTTTGGCATTGTTATTTTTAGCACTTTTATTGTCTTGAGTTTACTCTGTACTGTAAAAGCTTGCACTAGTGTATTATATACCTGCTATTGAGAGTATTATATAATATTGTAACACATTTACTTGTTGAATTCAGTATATAATGCAATACAAATAAACTTTTTTGTGTAAATTTTTGGTCTGCATTCTTTGTTGGAGCGTGTTTTGCATTGTCATGGTGCATGTGCTAGCTACTTCTTGATTAAAGACATTATACAAAGCAAGTATATACACAAAGAATCAACTAGAGTAGGGACCATAGCACTTCGATAAAAAGTACTGAAACAAGCTGGAGTAGTGCACGATATTAAATCACAGCAAAACAATAAGAAGTGTTACATCCCTACTGTGTTCCAAGATTGAGATACTCTAATAGAGCAGTTAATTAAATACTCTAATAGAACAGCCACCACATGTAAGAGTTACTGAGTATGACATAAGATCCCATGGGCACACTTAGCTATAGCTACTAGGATTTTTTTTGCAAATTTACTGCATACAGCTCTATGCATGCCATTCTATAATACTACGACATTATAATTAGGCTCATTTAACTGAACTATTCATGACTGATGACTGATCCCTACAGTCCTTGATCAATTATTAATGCAGGCCACCCACCAAGAAAGCATGATATTTTGTGCATAAATCAAAAATTTTGCTCCTGAAACATGTAAAACACCCTCAGTGTTAGGGGGCCTGCACCCTCAGATACCCTGCTCCATATGCACTACCCTGGTGCACCGCCCTCTTGGATCCGCCCTGGTTATGTAATAGTTATACCACAGGCATAAGTGCTTTAAGTTAGTATAGGGAGAGGCTATGTTCACATAACTTGATGAGGTGTGATCACATTACTTCCAGTCATTATGCAATGTCTCTCCCAGCAGCGCAATGTGGAAACAAGCGTGGTGACTACTGATATTCATCACTGTTCATTTGAGGCAGCTAGGTACAACCACACCCTTTTCAGTTTCAGTTTGTCATAAGCGTTCCCGAGGGGCATTTGATTATTTTGAGGGCTACATTGAAGACATACACACAGATTCTATTCAACAGAATCATCAGGCTGCAACCATAGATCAACAGCAGGGTGAGACGCTCTAGGAGTAACATTATACTACTGGAGCTAGCAACTAGAAGTAGTCTATCAGTTGTATAAATGATGTCTATAAAGAGTGTGGTAGCTATCAAAGGTGTATTTAGCGGTGATAAAAATGCAGGAGTGGATCAAGAGGGGTTCAAAGAGTTCCATGGAACCCCCTTTTTGAAAGAACCTTAATAACATCAATAATTCGAGATATTCTAATAGAGCAGTCACAGTAGAGCAAGTAGCAAGCTACGTATGTAGTTTTACTTATAAATAAGGAGATATATAGTTGGTCGAGGGCAGCTATTGTGAGTAGGCAGTTATCTTTTTCTTTTTGTTTTTTTTTATCTTCAACTGAATTACAGCTACGTAAGCCATCACCAGGCTAGACTGAAGTTACAATTCCAGACTGGAACCCCCTTTTAGTTCCACCCCTGGGATGTATCTAGCTAGCTGAACACGTAATATTTTATTTGGTGTGAAAGAAAACACCAAAGGTCTGTTGGTAACAACCAACGTCACTGGGCAATAGGGCATGTGTACACATGATTTTTTCCTAATTTTTCAAACTTTCATCACTCATAACTTTTTTTGTACCATTATACTATTGCAATGCAATTTTCAGCTCTTGGTAAGCATTTAATTGGCTTTATGATGCAAGTTACAGAGTGCAGATGTTCTGTTCCAGTACTGAGATACAACCAGTTGCATGATGGGTGTAGTTTGTGCCCATATTCCCTGTTTTCGCAGGCCTAGTTTCAACTTCTAATTGATAGTTGGAAGTTTTGCTGTTTGGTGACATCTAAACTTGGACATAAGTAATGTAGAGTGCAGTTATTGTTATTATAGTGACCATATCAAATAACTTCCAAACATACTACAGTATATTTTATGACCTCATATATACCACTTTGACACCATAGATCAAAGGAAACCGCAGGGTTATATTTCACATATTGCCCTGACCACAGGGCGATATCTAGATATTTCCCTGTGGTTAGGGCAATATCATGATATAGCCCTGACCAAAATAGCCTTTGATGCTAAGGCAGTTACAAAACATCAGTTCCCTTTGATTATTTATATAGAGCTGCTTAAAGTTTTGCATTGTGGGTTTGAATAGAGCTGCTTAAAGTTTTGCATTGTGGGTTTGAGTTTAACATGTTGGTTTAGTTAGGAGCATTCTTGCAAAGTGAAAAGAATTAGGCCTCAGGGAATTATGCCTGCATAATTTTGAGCACAATGATGGGTTAAAAGAATAGGGAATTATTCTGGAATTTTGAAGTGATTATATTGGTATATTATACAGTTTCATGTAAGTCAAGATCGAGATACTCTAATAGAGCAGTCAACTACTCTAATAGAACAGTTAGCAGAATCTACAGCAATAGTAACTAAGTATCTTGCCAGCTAAAAGATAGCTTTTCTGTCTAATAGAACAGGATGACCACTACTCCAATATCTTTCTGACCATTATAAAGTCGAAAAATAACTTTTATAAAAACTGGGAATAATTTTGAGAATAATGAGTTAATTTTGGGAATCAAGACACACGATAGTGTGTCGTGCGGCCCAAGAAGCCGGCGCGCCACACCGTGAGTATATTGACAGGAAGAACGAAAAAGTCATTTTCACACCTTTGTATCTCGGTGATCACTTATCTGATTGGAACCAAATTTGCTACACAGTTGCCCGCCAGCCAAGGGAGTCTACATTCCAAATTTGAAGAAAATCGCTCCAGCCATTTCCGAGATACGAGTTGCCAAAGTTTCGTTTTTTTTTCTTCGTTTTTTTTTTCTTCTTCGTCTTTTCGCACACTTGCAAAAATTGCTATAACAAGCAAACGCATACTCCGATCGCCTTGAAATTTGGCACACAGAAAGGGAGTCCATAGGCGAATCCTAGCATCAAATTTGGTACAAATCCGATGAATGATTCAGGAGTTATTACCGATTATTCGCGTAAAACAAGATCGATTTGTTGTCACGCCTACAGGGTAAACCGCTTCATGGAATGAGTTGAAAATTGCTATGTAGATGGAGTAACCATCGTAGGAGTGCCTTTTGGTGGTTTGAAAGGAATCGAGATAAAGACCACGGAGATATGACACAAAACCCAATCTGTGTCACAATTACGCGATCGATTTTTATGAATAAAAAAGTATTAGTTTTCACGCCTACTAAGCAAACCCCTTAGAGCAATGAGCTGAAAATCGGTGTATAGCTGGAATAATCTTCATAGAAAGTCCTTGCAGTAGTACAGAAGAATCGGATTACAAACCACTGAGTTATGATTCGAAAGCCAACTCCGTGTAGCAAATGCGAGATCGAGATACTCTAATAGAACAGTCACCCTAATAGAGCATTCGGCTAATTTATTTACTCCATTATAGAATTTTATTACATCACGAGTTATTCTCTAGGGAGTTCAGCTGCAAACAGTTAATCTTATAGACAGTTCAGCAAGAAGACAGTCACCATGTGGAGAGTTAAGCAAATATATCACTATAGAGATTCAGAACATTACAAGTCACACTGAAGAAAGTTCAGCTATAAACAGGTCATGCACTGTGTAGAGAATTCAGCTACAATTAAGTCACTCTCTAGAGAATTCAGCTACACAGAATTCAGCTACACACAAGTCACTGTGGAGAGAGTTCAGCTACAAACAAATTACCCTTTAGAGTGATCAGCTACAAACAAAACACTTTGCAGAGTGTTCAGCTACAACAAATCAACCTTTAGAGCGATCAGCAATGAACAAATCAACACAAATCTACCTGTAGAGAGATCAGCTAGAAACAAATCACCCTGAAGAGAGTTCAGCTACAAAAAAATCACCCTGTAGAGACATCAGCTAGAAACTAGACACAATGTAAGGAGTTCAGCTACAAGCAATCACCCTGTAGATAGTTCAGCTTAAACAAATCAACCTGCAGAGAAATCAGCTACAAACAAATCACCTTATAGAGAGTTCAGCTACAAACAGATTACCTGTAGAGAGATCGTCTACAAACAAATCAACCTGCAGAGAGATCAGCTACACACAAATCAACTTGTAGAGAGATCAGCTACAAACAAATCACCCTGTAGAGAGATCAGCTACAAACTAGACACAAAGTAATGAGTTCAGCTACAAGTAAATTACCCTGTAGAGAGTTCATCTACAAACAAATCAACCTGTAGAGCAATCAGCTAGAAACAAATCACCCTGAAAAGAGGTCAGCTACAAAAAATCACCCTGTAGAGAGATCAGCTAGAAACAAATCACCCTGAAGAGAGGTCAGCTACAAAAAAAATCACCCTGTAGAGAGATCAGCTACAAACAAATCACCCTGAAGAGAGGTCAGCTACAAACAAAGCACTTTGCAGAGAATTCAGCTACAAACAAATCAGCTTGTAGAGAGATCAGTTACACACAAATCAACCTGTAGAGAGATAAGCTAGAAACAAATCACCCTGTAGAGAGTAGCTACAAGCAAAACACACTGTAGAGAGTTCAGCAACAAAGAAACCACCATGTAGAGAGTTCAGCTGCAAACAAATCACCTTATAGAGAGTTCAGCTACAAACAAATCACCCTGTAGAGAGATCAGCTACAAACTAGACACAAAGTAAGGAGTTCAGCTACAAGCAAATCACCCTTTAGTGAGTTCAGCTACAAACAAATCAACCTGCAGTGAGATCACCTACAAAAAAGCACCTTGTACAGAGTTCAGCTACACACAAATTACCCTGTAGAGAGATCGGCTACAAACAAATCAACCAGTAGAAAGATCAGCTACACACAAATCAACTTGTAGAGAGATCAGCTACAAACAAATCACCCTGTAGAGAGATCAGCTAGAAACTAGACACAATGTAAGGAGTTCAGCTACAAGTAAATCACCCTGTAGAGAGTTCAGCTAAAACAAATCAACCTGCAAAGAGATCAGCTACAAATAAATCACTTTACAGACAGTTCAGCTACAAACAAATTACCTTGTAGAGAGATTGGCTGCAAATTAATCAACCTGCAGAGAGATCAGCTACACACAAATCAACTTGTAGAGAGATCAGCTACAAACAAATCACCCTGTAGAGAGATCAGCTACAAACTAGATACAATGCAAGGAGTTCAGCTACAAGCAAAATCACCCTTTAGTGAGTTCAGCTACAAACAAATCAACCTGCAGTGAGATCTCCCACAAAAACGCACTTGTACAGAGTTCAGTTACAAACAAATCACCCTGTAGAGAGATCAGGTAGAAGAATTCACCTTGTAGAGAGTTCAGCAACAAAGAAACCACCATGTAGAGAGTTCAGCTGCAAACAAATCACCCAGTAGAAAGATCAGCTAGAAGAAGTTACCTTGTAGAGAGTTCAGTTACAAAGAAACCATCATATAGAGAGTTCAGCTACAAAGAAATTACCCCGTAGAGAGTTCCGCTAGAAGAAGTTACCTCGTAAAGAGTTCAGCTACAAAGAAACCATCATGTACAGAGTTCAGCTGCAAAGAAACCACCTGTACAGAATTCAACTACAAACAAATTACCCTGTATAGAGATCAGCTAGAAGAAGTTACCTTGTAGATAGTTAAGCTACAACAATTCACCCTGTAGAAAGATCAGCTAGAAGAAGTCACCTTGTAGAGTGTTCAGTTACAAAGAAACCATCATGTAGAGAGTTCAGCTGCAAACAAATCACTCTGTAGAGAGTTCAGCTACAAAGAAACCGCCATGTAGAGAGTTCAGCCTCATACAAACCACCTTGTAGAGAATTCAACTACAACAAATCACCCTGTAGAGAAGAAGTTACCTTGTAGAGAGTTCAGCTACAAAGAAACCATCATGTAGGGAGTTCAGCTACAAAGAAACCACCATGTAGAGAGTTTAGCTGCAAACAAATCACCTGTAGAGAGTTCAGCTAGAAACAAATCACCCCGTAGAGAGATCAGCTGGACGAAGTCACCTTGTAGAGAGTTCAGCTACAAAGAAACCATCATGTAGAGAGTTCAGCTGCAAACAAAACACCCTGCAGAGAGTTCAGCTACAAAAAAATCACCCTGTAGAGAGTTCAGCTAGATGAAGTCACCTTATAGAGAGTTCAGCTACAAAGAAACCATCATGTAGAGAGTTCGGCTGCAAAGACACCACCATGTAGAGAGTTTAGCTGCAAACAAATCACCTGTAGAGAGTTCAGCTAGAAACAGAATACCCTGTAGAGAGACCAGCTAGAAGAGGTTACCTTGTAGAGAGTTCAGCTACAAAGAAACCATCCTGTATATAGTTCAGCTACATTTCAAGTCACCCAGTAGAGAGATCAGCTGCAAAAAAAATATCCTGTGGGGCATAATGGGCATGTAATAAATATATGTATATAATTTGTATAATTACTAATAAAATCAAAAATAATTGAAGTACTAAAATTCTTCTTTAAGTTCTTTTCTTCTTCCTGTAGTAAAGAAAAAAACACATGGGTTAAAAAAGCCCCAAAGCCAACCATAGGCTGGCTTTGCAGTATACAAATACAAAAAGAAGTGATATCTAATCAAAAACAGCTAAGCTGTAAAAAAAGGTGCGGCCCCCAAAAAGGCCATGGTGAAAAAAGATGTGAAATCCAAGGTGGCTGCCAAGAAATGGCTGTGATGGTAGGTTAATGGTTACATTTTAATAACAACAATTCAGGTGAATTTGGTGCCAAGACCAAGCGGCACAAAATTCACCTGAATTGTCGTTATTAAAATGTAACCATTAACCTACCATCACAGCAATTTCTTGGCCGCCACCTTGGATTTCACATCTTTTTTCACCATGGCCTTTTTGGGGGCCGCACCTTTTTTTACAGCTTGGCTGTTTTTGATTAGATACAAATGTCACAATCAGGTTTAGCTGGAAATTAAACAATGCATGAAGTTTGCAAGTGCATTGCAACCATTATCATATTAATAATGATTATTGTGATGTTGAGTACAAGACATGTACACGAATAAATTTAGTCACAAAACTATAGCTTATAGTTAGATAAGTCAAATCATAGTGGAGTATTATTATGTTAAAATTGACAGTCTTTTGGTGTGATCTTTAATTCTATCACAGGAAGAGGATGCCAGTGACCATTTAGATATATTGTGTGACTGTTATTATATTTGTGGTTTGGGTTAATGTAGGAGCACCTCTCATACCACCATCCACTGGCATCAATGAAGGGAGTACAATCCTATACAAAATTCTCCTATGCGATCAGTAGAATCAACTGGTAGTTTACCAAAACCCCTTTTATACTCAGTCCAGTTTCTGTTAAATTCAACACTTCCATCTATTCTTCTCTGAACAACTAGCATCAGTGACAGTATCAGTATCACAATATATATACTTTAGTATTAGTTGATTGATTGTTACCACAGAAATTCTTCATTTTGTATTGTTTAGGCTTGTTAGTAAATGTCACTGAATACAGAAGGTCTAAATCCAAGATCACAGCAGTTCTCAATGGGGACATCATTGCTAGTATCTTGAGCCACAACACCAACTAGTTTTACCAGTAGCAGTATGAAAGTTTCAGGAGTAGTCATTGTAGACCTATCAACACTGATCTAACCGTAGCTATGGATGATTATAGCACATCATAACTGTGTTTTATACAACTTGATATTTCATTAACTGGTCATCTTATTGTCCCTGTAACAAGATCTTACTCAGGTTTCTTCAAATGAACCCAAATATAACAATTGAAAAAGAAATGAAGTCCTATAAATAATGCACAATAATTATTACTGATCATTGTACTTCTACTAGACAACCACATTCTCCACTTCATACCAAACATGGAGATTTTTTTTGTAGTGTATTAAAAGTGTTATTGTTGTTGGGATAAGATGTGGTTGTGCAGTTAATGTAATAACACTTCACCGTTGGTGACAATAACGCTTCTGTCACTACTGATGACAATAAACTGTAGTATGCATATTCTGTGTGTATAACAGTGACAACAATGCCTTTTAGGGTACAGTAATGTTACAGAAAAAGAAAAGCTTAGTGATCAAACCAAAACATGGCTACAATAAATGAAATTTTCTAGCTATGTATGGTCATTATGAATGATATACAATTAATACTGAGTTTTACAACCTATAGTAGTAGAGATAAAATGGAGATCATTAACTGAAATGCAAATGTAATTCCTGTATAAAAAGAATGGCTAAAGTAAGGATTAAATTTGTGCTTCAGGTATTCATGATCCACCTAGCCTGTCAAGATCGTTAATGTAATCCCTGCTACATATCTTAATTTTCCCTTCACTGGTTTGTTAATTAAATAATATTTATGAACTTCCATCCTAAACCTGGCCAACTACATGCCAACATTCCAGCTAGTATTGTATATGTGATAGCAAATATTGCTCCTCAACATTGTTTAACAATTGAATGCTACCATTATTTTAATGGCTTTCAGGCAACACTTTAAGCCAATGTTTAAACTTTTTAAATAATTAATTTTGGTTTGCATTTCAACCTAACTTACATCACAGTTATAGCTAAAGCTCACAATATCCACTAATATTTAGCCATAAGTAGTAAAGAATTGATTTTAAAATAATTTGGTATAGCATAATTATTCAGGTCTTTTTAAAGATGAAGGAAATGGATGTTGACACAATGAAGAGGTTACAATGCAGAGATAATGAAGACAAGTTTCAATGTCAACTCAAAAGCTCATTAATCATTCTAACTTTGAACCATTTTAATAAAATCATTTGGAAGTTATTAATAAGTTTTCTATTAGATTATTGCAAACATCAGCTGTTAAACCCTTACTCCTACAAATGGCATGAAATTCAATGTGCTAACTGATTTATTTTTTTTTTGTCTATTCTTTACATGTAACTGCACTTGTAGCTCAGTACCTTCCATAGTGGTTTGGGTTGGGGCAATACTTCAGCACCCAAATCCCCCTCCCCCACTTAATTAAGCTGCCCTAGGGATTTGATATCCCAAGCTTTCCTCCCCTGTTGCTATAACTATGTAATGTTTGTTAAAATTGAAGTGCATAGTTTGTCACCTGTAACATAAAGCTGGGGCACATTTTAATAACGTGCATTCAATTGTGTAATGTGTAACCAAGCTATGTGGCTTTTGCTAGTTGCTATGTACCATCCATTTTATTGATATTGGTATCAAGATGTATACTTGGATGTACTTTTCTAGATAAGTGTGTAGTAGCTTCAAATAAGGTAAATTAAATATGTTGCTGGTAATAACTAGAGTTACATTACACAACAAGAGAGTTATGTGTTGCTATGGTTACCAATAAGTACACACAACTACTACACTAATAGTGCTTCTTTCAAGTTTAGCTATATTGTTGCCATAGTGTTAAGTACTTGGTGATGAGGAATTTGGAGGGGGAACACAGAAGGCAGAGTCTGTAAATGTCTTTTAATTAAAATGTGTAGGAAACGACTCTACAATTTAACCATTTGTTCGTGGAACGCTCAATCTTTGACTGAAAATTACAACTGCTTCCGTGGTTGACAGTTCCGTTGTCAGGGGTGATTAGACATGACATTGTTGCTATTGTGGTCTGTGTGGAGACAACAGTCTTTTGTCTTTATCCAAACTTTATCAAGGTACTACAATTAATGGACATCCTTTGGAAATGAAGGGCTTGCAACACCACTGTGACTCACTAGGCCACTGATTAAAAACCTGAACAGAAATCAAATGACAGATTGCACCAGAGTACCAGTCATGTTAGCCAGTAAAAAACTGTTACTGCCTGCCAGGCACTGCAAGGAGGCACCACCTCACACATACACACACACACACACACACACACACACACACACACACACACACACACACACACACACACACACATGCACACACACACACACACACACACACACACACACACACACACACACACACACACACACATACACATGCACACACCAAGATTTGTGTGCAAGCATGGAACAAGTGATGGTGGTGGATTGTGTGCTCTCCTTTCAGCTAGAGTGTCTTCTGATAGTCCACCACAAATAGCCAAAATTTCTCCTTTACCATTTCCTTCACCATGATTATGTTGTGGATCCTTTGAAAGAATCCCAACAAAGTCTACCACATCTGCAACATGAAATTGTCTGAATAACTATACACACTTGACATGAACTGGTAGACAATTCTCATAAACAATATCTGTTCTATTTTGCAAGTTAAATGAGACACAAGGTAACTATAACTACGGATCTCAATGTATAAGTCACATGACTCACACACTTGTAGCTTTAATGAGTATTTCTCACTTTCCCGAAACAGCATGATTGTGTGAAAAAAATTATTAATAATAAGAATAACTGCAGTTTTTATTCCATGCACAGCAATCATTAACTAAATAAATGTACGTATGTAGAGATCATAATATTTAGTACACATATTTTCAGTACTTGTAGTACAGTAACTGAGTAGAACTGTATACACTTAACATTGTTATTGTATGGTTGTACACTTTTGAGATACACAGAATAGAAACACAACTGATGTGTTAAAATTCAAAGTGCATCAATTACTTTATGGCTTTAAACTATAAAATTGATTTTCTAAGATTGCTCTTTAATTGTCTTAAGAATACCATGAAGAGAGAAAACTGAAAAGAGTAGAACCATGACAACCAGCACTACTATACTTGTGTTCTTCAAAGTGTTTTGTGTTTACTTCAATTTGTTATTGAACACAGCTCAGTTGGAGTATCATAGTTTAGTAAACAGCTGAGAGGTGTTGCCTATTACTTTAAGTAAACATCAATGTGTTGAACAATAGCTACTATATTAATCAAGCAAGCATTTGTACAAGTGATGTGTAATTTAATCCAGGAGACATAGTTCAAAGAGAACTTATGACTAACTGCATGTGTATGAATTAAAGACCATAGACTATTTAAAACTAAATTCATTGTCACTTGAAGCAGTTGTTACTTTGTTGTGCGTGTTGTACAGTGCTTGTACTCATGACAGTCATGGTCAGAATTATATTTTTTGTTCCATTGCTCATTAGTGTTGAGGCTCAGAGTATGGAGAAAAGCAGCTCTGCTATTAAGAATTGCTGTGATCTGGGATTTAGACCATCTGCATTTAGTGAAGAAGTTGCTTATAACTCTGGACAGTATCAAATGAAGAATTTCTGTTCAAATGATTTGTCAACTATTACTAAAGTTTATTGTGATACAGAAACTGATGGAGGAGGATGGCTAGTTATCCAGAGAAGAATTGATGGAAGTGTTGACTTTAACAGAGACTGGACTGAATATGAAGAGGGATTTGGTACACTACCAGTTGATGATAAAGATACCACAAGAGAGTTTTGGATAGGACTGTATCCACTTCATTGTCTTACAGGTAATGGTAGACGATGGGAGTTACGCATTGATTACATGCTGACCAATGGAACAAGAGGTTATTTATCATACAGTGTCTTCAAAGTGGGATCGGCTGATGAACAATATCCATTAACCATATCAGGATTTGAAGGGAGCACTACTGATCCTTTTGCTGGTGATTATTCCCTAACCACAATGCCATTTACCACAAAGGACAGAGACAATGACAAATCAAGAAGGAATTGTGCAGCTACTAGCCAACACGGCCGTAATGCTGGCGGCTGGTGGTACAAGAGTTGTTCTTACATACACCTCAACCATCAGTACAATAATAAGCATAACATTTTTCTTAATGGACGATGGCATGCTCTGCCTCATGTTGAAATGAAAATAAGGCCCCTCAATTGTGTCATCTGATCTATAAGTTACAAAATTACTAATTCAGCTGAACTGAATATTGATAGTACCTGAAAAACATTTACTTTCTTTCTGATATACAGTAACTTTAAAAACACATTTTCAAGGTACATTTATTTAGTGCATAGTATTTGTATAGCAGCATATGTACAGATAATAGGTAGATGTGCTTAGCAATCTGTACACTAATACACAGCTTGAGCATGTTATGTAATAATGTACATAATCCTGAACACAATTATAATGTGTTAATGCATACACTGAAGCTTGCATACAGATACACTATTATGTGAGAGTGTAGCTGTTAGTATACATACTGTATGTTTATAGAATGGTATAGGCAACAAGAAAACTAAAAGATTTGGTGCACAACATCAAGTGCGTTAATTGAAAACTTAATTACACTAACTAAAATACTTGTCTCTTAGAGTATACCATATAATATTCATAACACGAACATGATAAGTGTACATGCACTGCTTATCTGTAATACAACAAATAGTACAAGAGCATTATTGCCTGTAAGGACCTGTAAGAAAGCTAAACTATGAAAGAAAAAAATCTTGAAACTGAAACTATATAAAATAAAGAAAGAATCCCAGTGGTCACTTGACTGATTTGTATAGCTACTTATAATCATTCATGTTCATATATAGCAACACATGTGGGAGTTAACTTATGTGTTGTTGATAGATTACTTGTTTAATAAGTGAACACATTTTTGACTTCATCATGATTCCCTGGTAGAATACATACTACGACATGTTCATATGATCATATGGATTATTAGCAGTGTTGAATCCCATGACTGTAGAGACCTGCCGATTATGCTGGCATAATTTTGAGCATAATAGGTGTCTGAAAGCATTGAGCATAATGCTATCATAATAGGTAGAATATTTGTGTAATAGTATGAATTCTTGCTTATCAAAATAGCTATCACAAAAAGATCGAAATATTCTAATAGAACAGTCAGTAACTCTATTAGAAAAATCATATAACTGACTGTTCTATTAGAGTATATCGATCTTTTCTGTGATATGCATTTTGACAAGTAAGTTTGTGCTGCAGCCACTTATTATTTATCGATCAATTGGAAATTATTAGCAGAGCATGAGAACTGAGGCATAAATAATTGGGCATAATTTGAGCATAATGGGTAAGTATTGAGCATAAATTTAAGCATAATAGGTAAATTTTTTAGCAGTGCAGCATAGCATTATAGGTAAAATTATGAGCATAATCGGCGGGTCCCTACCCATGAGCTGTCCAAATTTATGAAGTATATTCCCTGTGTAAGTAATGTAATATCCATATAATAAATTATTCTATTTGGAAGTATGAGTGACACTATACTGTATTGTGAGGTTTACCACCACAGCAGACTGTCTATAAACTGCCTGTATAACAGTACACATTATGACACATATGCATTACATTGATACATGCACACACTCCCGCATGCAAGCACACACAGATCATGCAAGCACACACAGATCGACTCTCTCTCTATCTCTCTTACCCACTCACTCACACATGCATTATGCACACATACACACACTGATTGCTTATGATTGGTTGCATTACGTTAATCGCATGGATCCAGGTTCAAGGCTCCCCAGGTCCAGTCATGGATTTTTTCTTCTTTCTCCTACTTTTTAAACATACTTAGTGAAGTCAATATAAACATCTTAGGCCTTTATAAGGCCTTCTGGTGTACAGGCTCTGCCTTTACCAAGTACTTTAATCAATCATAATCATAATAATTTCAACAGAGAGATTGTCATAATGATTCCCTGATATAATACTAAGTAAAACACACCTACTGGTATTCATTTGTGATTATTAACTATAATTATGTAAATTACACCAATGAGTGTCCACAATAAGAAAATTCTCTGTATCATCCTCATCATGAATTAATGAACATGCTATACTGTATTGACACTATACTGTATACCTATAAGGCAGACTGTCTATAAACACCACAGATGCACATGGCATGGCACACACATGGCACACACATGCGCATGCACATACATACCTGTACATTACCTTAACACACATGAACACCATGCACTGTAACACACATACTGTAAATGTTATAACAACATAATATCAAGACACACGATAGTGTGTCGTGCGGCCCAAGAAGCCGGCGCGCCACACCGTGAGTATATTAACAGGAAGAAAGAAAGCGCAATTTTCACACCTATGTAGCTCTGTGATCCCTTATGCGATTGGAACCAAATTTGCTAGAGACGTGCCACCCAGTTAGGGGAGTCTACATACCAAATGTGAAGAAAATCGCTCCAGCCATTTCCGAGATACGAGCGAACAAAATTTCGCTTTAATTTCTTCGTTTTTTTCTTCTTCTACTTCTTCATTTCGCACACTTCGCAAAATCCGCCATAAAACACGAATTCGTGCTCGGATCGGGCTGAAATTTGGCACACTTAAAGGGCTCATTAAGGCGGATCTCTGTACCAACTTTGGTAGGAATCCGATGAACATTCACGGAGTTATGACCGATTATTTGCCTAAAATAAGGTCGAAGGTCTGTCACGCCTACAGGGTAAACCCCTTGGAGGAATCAGTTGAAAATTGATATGTAGATGGAGCAACCATCGTAAGAGTGCCTTTTTGTAGTTTGAAAGGAATCGGAATAAAGACCATCGAGATATGACACAAAACCCAACCTGTGTCAAAATTACGCGATCGATTTTGATGAATAAAAAAACTATTAGTTTTCGTGTCTACCAGGCAAACCGCTTAGAGCAACGAGCTGAAAGTCAGTATGTAGCTGGAATAATCATCATGGAAAGTTCTTGCAGTAGTACAGAAGAATCGGATTACAAATCACTGAGTTATGATTCGAAAGGCAACTATGTGCAGCAAATGCGAGATCGAGATACTCTAATAGAACAGTCACCCTAATAAAGCATTCAGCTGCATTTATAATTTACTCAGTTATATTACATTGTAAGTTATTCTGTAGGGAATTCAGCTACAAACAAGTCAAACTGTAGTCAGATCAGCTAGAAGAAGGTACCTAATAGAGAGTTCAGCTACAAAGAAGCCATCATGTAGAGAGTTCAGCTGAAATAAATCACCCTGTAGAGAATTCAGCTACAAAAAAATTACCCTGTAGAGAGATCAGCTAGAAGAAGTTACCTTGTAGAGAGTTCAGTTACAAAGAAACAATCATGCAAAGAGTTTAGATGCAAACAAATCACCCAGTACTCAGAAAGTTCCGCTATGAACAGATCACACTATAGAGAGTTTAGTTAGAAACAAGTCATCCTGTAGAGAGATCAGCTATAAGAAGTCACATTTTAGAGAGTTCAGTTACAAAGAAACAATCATGCAAAGAGTTTAGCTGCAAACAAATCACCCAGTAAAAAGCTTCGCTATGAACAGATCACACTGTAGAGAGTTCAGTTAGAAACAAGTCATCTTGTAGAGAGATCAGCTAGAAGAAGTTACCTTGTAGAGAGTTCAGTTACAAAGAAACAATCATGCAAAGAGTTTAGCTGCAAACAAATCACCCAGTAAAAAGTTCCGCTATGAACAGATCACACTGTAGAGAGTTGAGTTAGAAACAAGTCATCCTGTAGATAGATCAGCTAGAAGAAATCACTTTGTAGAGAGTTCAGCTACAAAGAAACCACCATGTAAGAGAGTTCAGCTGCAAACAAATCACCTGTGGAGAGTTCAGCTAGGAACAAGTCATCCTGTAGAGAGTTCAGCTAGAAGAAGTTACATTGTAGAGAGTTCAGCTACAAACAAATCACCCTGTAGATAGTTCAGCTAGAAACAAGTCACCCTGTAGAGAGTTCAGCTAGAAGAAGTTACATTGTAGAGAGTTCAGCTACAAAGAAACTACCATGTAGAGAGTTCAGCAGCAAACAAATCGCCCTGTAGAGAATTCAGCTACAAACAAATCACCCTGTAGAAAGATCAGCTAGAAGAAGTTACCTTGTAGAGAGTTCAGCTAGAAACAAATCACCCTGTAGAGGGTTCAGCTACAAACAGGTCACCCTGTAGAAAGTTCAGCAAGAAGAAGTTACATTGTAGAGAGTTCAGCTACAAGAAACTACCATGTAGAGAGTTCAGCAGCAAACAAATTGCCCTGTAGAGAATTCAGCTACAGACAAATCACCTTGTAGAAAGATCAGCTAGAAGAAGTTACCTTGTAGAGAGTTCAGCTACAAACAAATCACCCTGTAGAGAGTTCAGTTAGAAACAAGTCACCCTGTAGAGAGTTCAGCTAGAAGAAATTACGTTGTAGAGAGTTCAGCTACAAAGAAACTACCATGTAGAGAGTTCAGCTGCAAACACATTTCCCTGTAGAGACAAAGAAATCATCCTGTAGAAAGATCAGCTAGAAGAAGTTACCTTGTACAGAGTTCAGCTACAAACAAATCACCCTGTAGAGGGTTCAAATGCAAAAAAGTCATCCTGTAGAGAGTTCAGCTAGAAGAAGTTACATTGTAGAGAGTTCAGCTACAAACAAATCACCCTGTAGATAGTTCAGCTAGAAACAAGTCACCCTGTAGAGAGTTCAGCTAGAAGAAGTTACATTGTAGAGAGTTCAGCTACAAAGAAACTACCATGTAGAGAGTTCAGCAGCAAACAAATCGCCCTGTAGAGAATTCAGCTACAAACAAATCACCCTGTAGAAAGATCAGCTAGAAGAAGTTACCTTGTAGAGAGTTCAGCTACAAACAAATCACCCTGTAGAGAGTTCAGCTACAAACAAATCACCCTGTAGAGAGTTCAGCTAGAAACAAGTCACTCTATAGAGAATTCAGCTAGAAGAAGTTACATTGTAGAGAGTTCAGCTACAAGAAACTACCATGTAGAGAGTTCAGCAGCAAACAAATTGCCCTGTAGAGAATTCAGCTACAGACAAATCACCTTGTAGAAAGATCAGCTAGAAGAAGTTACCTTGTAGAGAGTTCAGCTACAAACAAATCACCCTGTAGAGAGTTCAGTTAGAAACAAGTCACCCTGTAGAGAGTTCAGCTAGAAGAAATTACGTTGTAGAGAGTTCAGCTACAAAGAAACTACCATGTAGAGAGTTCAGCTGCAAACACATTTCCCTGTAGAGACAAAGAAATCATCCTGTAGAAAGATCAGCTAGAAGAAGTTACCTTGTAGAGAGTTCAGCTACAAACAAATCACCCTGCAGAGAGTTCAGTTAGAAACAAGTCACCCTGTAGAGAGTTCAGCTAAAAGAAATTACGTTGTAGAGAGTTCAGCTACAAAGAAACTACCATGTAGAGAGTTCAGCTGCAAACAAATTGCCCTATAGAGACCAACAAATCATCCTGTAGAAAGATCAGCTAGAAGAAGTAACCTTGTAGAGAGTTCAGCTACAAACAAATCACCCTGTAGAGGGTTCAACTACAAACAAGTTACCCTGTAGAGAGTTCAGCTAGAAGAAGTTACATTGTAGAGAGTTCAGCTACAAGAAACTACCATGTAGAGAGTTCAGCTGCAAACAAATTTCCCTGTAGAGAATTCAGCTACAAACAAATCACCCTGTAGAAAGATCAGCTAGAAGAAGTTACCTTGTAGAGAATTCAGCTACAAACAAATCACCCTGAAGAGAGTTCAGCTAGAAACATATTACACTGTAGAGAGATCAGCTAGAAACAAGTCACCCTGTAGAGAGTTCAGCTAGAAGAAGTCACATTGTAGAGAGTTCAGCTGCAAAGAAACTACCATGTAGAGAGTTCAGCTGCAAACAAATTGCCTTGTAGAGAATTCAGCTACAAACAAATCACCCTGTAGAAAGATCAGCTAGAAGAAGTTACCTTGTAGAGAGTTCAGCTACAAACAAATCACCCTGTAGAGAGTTCAGCTAGAAACAAGTCACCCTGTAGAGAGATCAGCTAGAAACAAGCCACCCGTAGAGAGTTCAGCTAGAAGAAGTTACATTGTAGAGAGTTCAGCAGTTTAGCTGCAAACAAATCGCCCTGTAGAGAATTCAGCTACAAACAAATCAACCTGTAGAAAGATCAGCTAGAAGAAGTTACCTTGTAGAGAGTTCAGCTACAAACAAACCACCCTGTAGAGAGTTCAGCTACAAACAAGTCATCCGGTAGAGAGATCAGCTAGAATGGTCACCTTGCAGAGAGGTCAGCTACAAAGAAATCACCCTGCTTCATCTTTACTTCTTCCTGTAGTAAAGAAAAAATGACAGGTTAAAAAGCCCTAAAGCAGGCCATAGGCCGGCTTTGGGGTATACAAATACAAAAAGAAGTGAAATCTAATCCAAAACAGCCAAGCTGTAAAAAAAGAGTGCGGCCCTGAGAATGCTATGGTGAAAAAAGATGTGAAATCCAAGGTGGCGGCCAAGAAATGGCTGTGATGGTAGGTTAATGGTAAAAATTTTAATAACGACAATTCAGGAGAATTTTGTGCCAAGACCAAGCGGCACCAAATTCACCTGAATTGTTGTTATTAAAATTTTTACCATTAACCTACCATCACAGCCATTTCTTGGCCGCCACCTTGGATTTCACATCTTTTTTCACCATAGCCTTTCTCAGGGCCGCACTCTTTTTTTACAGCTTGGCTGTTTTGGATTAGATAATAAATGCATAATGATAACTTTTTTGGAGAAATTCGGAATAGAATAATGATGAAAATTTGGAGCATACCGTATAGCCTAAATATTTTGAGGGGCAAATATTTTGAGGTTGAGCAATGTTGCTAAAAATAAAATTTTCGCAGATTTGCAAACACTCCCAAAATATATTAGATTATAAATATTTCAAGGCTAAAATTTTCGCTGATAACCCCCAAAACCGCAAAAAATTCCCCCCTCGAAATATTTAGGCTATACGGTAATTCCCTGAGGCCTAAAAATAATTAACTGAGTGAGTCAGCATTGTATAGTTCAGTTACAATGCATCACTAAATAATCATTTTGCAATGTGGGGATTATTTTTCTACACAGTACATTTCAACTGCATGAAAAGATACCTCAAACATTCCCAACCTATAATGTCTAAGTGTTTATTTTAGCACCTTAGGTTACTTTATTCATCCACAAAGTGGTTATTTGGTCGGTGGAGACGGGGGGGTAGGGGGGCCATGCCCCTCCCCCCCCCCCCCCCCCCCCCCCCACACACACACACACACACACTTTTTGGGACACTGTTTGCAAGAAAAGATCGAGATACTCTAATAGAACAGTCAGGATCTGGATACTCTACTAGAGCAGTCACAGTATTCAGAGAAGCAGTGTAGCAAATTCCTTAGCTACATATGTGTAGCAAATTCCTTAGCTACGTATGTGTAGTAATTGGTGGAGAGCAGCTATTGTTAGCAGGCTGTGACCTTTTTTTTTTGTCTTCAACTTACAGCTGGCCTGGTCCCCTCACTCTTTGGCCTGCTCCACCGCCCCTCTTTGTTTTAAAATGGTATCACTACAACCATTGAAACCCACAATCATTTCTTTTTGTGCCTCCCATAATCGATGTTTGCAAACCACTGTATAAAAGTAATGTGATGAATGCAGGTTTGTCTTCAAATTCCTTCACCTATTAGGTGAGCATACCAGAGTGGTATATATTACTTATACCATGGCCACTCGGGATTTGCCTGATATATATGCCCGCGCCCTCAGGTCTGTGGCCCTCAGGCTTGGGAATATATATCAGGCAAATCCCTCGTGGCCATGGTATAACTATTAAATACGACCATGACCATGTTGGTAGGCTCCCCCAAATATGTCTAGGGTAAACTTAATAACCACACTATTGGGCTCTAGGCTATTGTAGAGGTTGTAATAGTTGCATTCATGCGTACATTTCTGTAATGCTCTTGTATGTGTGTTTACCAATATACTTTCTCTTATGTAGGAAAGTCACTGGTCAACAAGACAAGAAAAATCTTGTTACAACATCTTCCAGTGGCGTAGCTACCATTGAGGCAACCGAGCTAATTCTCAATAACAGGCTGAGCAGGCCTGAGTTTTGGCACCCCTGATTTTCTACTCAAACGTTTATACTAGACAGCATTACTGTATCACACATAATAGAATCTATGGCTGTAGTACTAAGACAACACGGTGCTGGACCACTTTTCAACTACTTGAATTTGTAAAAGATCGAGATCAGTGTGTGTAGTACTCTAATAGAGCATTCATTGTAATATACTCTAATAGAGAATTCAGTACAGATTAGCCACCATTCTCATTACACTACTTGGTATGAATTATTTACATTTATTAAAATTACTTTTCAAAAGTCAACTGCATGGCATTGCATTGAGCTAATTGATCATACAAATCAGTTACAATAAAAAATAATTTCCACATGTCATTTCAAAGCATATATTTTCAAATTTTTCCTTGAGGGAGCATGCCCCCAGACTCCCTAGTTCAACATGCTTAACACATGCAGTTGATCATCACATGAAAGATAATCTCTGGCTTAAATATCACAGCAGATCAATAAAAGTATAGTGTACATGACTATTACTTCCGTTGCAGTCCATGGATGGCCTGACCACTCAAACTATCTCTGGAGTAATTCAGTTTTTTGTGCTGGTTGGATGCAATTAAACTAGTTTAATAATTGAAGCATGGTATACTGTAGGCCGGAGCATTACTTATGACATGTAGAAAAACAGTTTCTTCCATCCAACCAGAGAGTCAACATGCAAATGTTGTACCACCCCAAGGGCGTAGCCAGAAATTTTAAATAGGTGAGGCAGACTCCAGGGGCAGATCTAGGATTTTGCTAAGGGTAGTAGAAGTGGTAGAAGTGGTAGAAGTGACCACACAGTGTGTGAAGCATACTCTGCAAAATGCAAAGCATTTTGCCTTCTGGGGGGGGCTCCCCCCCCCCCCCCCCCCCCCAGGAAATTAAAAAAAAGGTGTTTCAAGTTGAATCTGGAGGCAATTTTAGTCATACTATGGTAATAATTATTGCAAAGAATGTGCACTGGAAAATTAATACAATTATTATGTACAATAACTAAATGTACAATAGCTTATATACCTTCTGTAAGTGCATTCCCCTTGGAATTTTGAACTGTCAAAGAAGCACTTGGTTAAAGCTCAGGTGTTGACTCAGGCTGAGCAGCAGACCCTACAAGCATAAAGGGCATTACTTAATCTATAAGGCCGGCAAAGCTATTCTCTAGATTAGTTAGTTATTACTAGCCTATTATATGAAAACTAGCATTGGTGTGCTTATAATAGAATACTTTGGAATTGATTATAATAAAAGTAATACCTAGAATTAACTAAACTCAACCCATAAATGTAGAATGGTCTTTTGGCGCTTGTTTTTTGGTTGTTGTGACCATAGGCTGTAGCAAGATATTTTTAGATAGGGGGCCGGCTCTAGTTTAGTGTTGAAGAGCAAAAAAAAAGTCAAAACCTACTAAGATTGGCTGCCCTCCACTAAATAATTTGTATCACTGATAAAGTACATAAAAATCCTTATTCACAACTTCATAGTTTGCCACACTGCTTCTCTGAATACTGCGACTGCTTTATTAGAGTAAGTGACTGCTCTATTAGAGTATCTCGATCTTTTTTGAATTTACAATCATAAAATCACAAGGGGGCTCCAGCTCCCCTTGCCCCCCGTTTTCAGTATAAGCAAAAAGAGTACAGGGGTGAGAAAGCTGTAATATAGTTTGGAATGCTTAGTAGGGATAAAATCCAGTAATAAAAGAGGGCCAGCCAAAGGCAAATTATATGAAAGTTTTGACACTTAAGTACGAAGGGTTGGGGAATGAACGGGATTAGATACCCCGGTAGTCAATCTGTAAATAAAGCCCCCGGGTTGCTACGCCTATGGTTGTGACTCAATGTGGTCCTCACTCTGATCATCCATTTTTAGTAACAAAAAAAGAATCGCCTAACCATTCCAAAAAAATCTAATAAGTGCCAACTGTTCTTTGTAACGTAGCAGTACCAAGGGTAATCTGCTATGGATGGATTCGTCCTAATTTCCATGGTAAGTTGCACTAAATAACATATAAATTGTTGTAACATTATGTTTCAAGTATCAAAAAATCCACTACCAGCTTCTCACTTCAACTGATTACTAATATTTGGTGAGGCAGCTGCCTCACCTGCCTACATGGTGGGTACGCCCTGCACCCATACTTTAAAGTATTTGTGAATCAGTTGAGTCAGAAGCAGATCCTTTCACTTAGGTCAATGTATAAACTTTGCCTCGGTAAAAATTTATTCCTGGCTGTCTTCACAATTAATTCCACTTGCTCTTGAAATAACAATTAAGTGAATCAACTCTTAACCAAAGGTAAAGCATTATTAATGACAAGGTTGTTCTTAAAGACAGCTTTACATAGCCACAATACTATAAAAGCCTTGAAGCAGCTATGTCAGACACACGGCGCATTGCAGCTTCGCTGGTGTTAGACAAGCTGTCATTTGCTGAACTGAGCATACTGTGCAATGACATAGACAAATTGTTAATCATATTTTATGTGTCTGCACATTATATTTGATCACTTCATTAATATAGCTACTTGCTTAACTTTGCGATTTCTGTCTGTATTAGTACACCTCCATACCACAATACATTAATAAACTTATTCTACTGTGTATTAGAAATTGCACACTTTCAAACCCATAGGCAAATGTATAAACACATGCACTTCTAAAAACTATAGGTGCTATAATTCAATATAATCTGTGGTATCTCTGAGACTAGGTGCGTTGTCCATAGAAATAAAAGTTACAGTAAGATGGATGGTACAACTCTGTCAAAGTGAGTTTGGAAAGAGTGTATAAGCTCTATGTGGTAATTTGTTGGAGGCACCAGCTTCCATACTTTCTCAGAACATTTGTTAGCAATACACAGGTTAGATGCAATTGGCTTATAGCAAAGCCAATGATACTGCTGACTCTTTGTCTCCCATGTAAGATAGAAATCAGTAATTTTAACAGAGTAGCCACAGCAAAAATTTCAGCTTAAGTTCCCCACTCACCAAGGTTTTCCATTTGTTTACAATGATCTTTTACTCCAAACACATATGCATCTTCATGTTCTTTCATAAATTCTAGAATGTATTGTCGGATTAAATGGTGAAATTTTTGATGACCCAGAATTTCTTTTGAAAGTGACCTAAACAAACAGTTACCATCAGGAGTGATGTAGTCAATCCTTCTTTGCTTTCCTAAAGTCTTCTCTAAATTGTCGTATGACCGTGGTGCAGGAGTAAGAGTGTATCTATTCCTAATAGAGCATAACACACATGGCATCTGTAAGCCCATACAGAAGCCTCATATGGTGATGTAAACAAAACACCAGCAGCTTTGTTGAGTGAAGCAACATGTGTGGGGGGAACAGGGACATCACCAACAGTAGAATTTGGTAATTTGTGAAAATTAGGGAAAGTTTGAAAACATCACTACAAATATGAAATGCTTATACTGTATAGCGGGTTTTTACCATGTCTATAATTTATAACTAATCAATAAAACGCTACGCCAATTTCCGAGAACGTAGCTTCTCGCGAAAATAAAATCCACGTATTTTAATTCACAATGGACGAGGAGAGAGAGGCATTGCTAAGCTCTAACATACATAGCTACCATGTTTATCAAGATATCTGGACTCCTGTCATTGGTGAGGAGTGTAGCGATACATTTGGACCCCCCAAAAAGTGGACCCCGTCCACTTTTTCTTGAAATATTTGGACCCCTCTGAAATATTTTATCCCTGTCATTAAAATATTTGAAAAATTGTCATTAAATTGTCAATATTTGTCATTAAAATATTTCACTTTTTCTTGAAATGGGACCCCTCTGAAATGTTTTATCCCTGTCATTTTATTCCTGTAAATATTTAAATATTTTATCCCTGTCATTGGTGAGGAGTGTAGCGATACATTTGGACTCCTCTGAAATATTTTATCCCCCTACAAAGTATGTTATTAACACCATTTGCATGCATTCAAAGGGGGATCCAGATATTTCAGCTGAAATAATCAATCCCCCCGTCTATATTATCCTTGCCATTACCTGTTGCATTCAGCTGACCACCCAAGTATTGTGATAAGCATAAAGTGTTTAACTATACCTCTTACACATCACACTGACTTCCTCTGCCAACACTTTGCCAGTAAATCCATGCAACATTAACGTGAAGCAAAGTGCTTATTGCACCTGCCTTACTACAGCTTTAACACTGCTTGAAGTTTCTTAGTTTACTAGAGTGGTATATCCCCAGTATATGGAACAGTTAATTGTTAGGAATTTTAGTAGCTTTTCAGTAAACCTGCATTCACTGATGTTTACTGAGAGTTTAAAATTTAGTAAAACAATTATGTTCCATATACTTAAAGTTACTAACATTTTACTATCAGTATAACTGGATACAACTACAGTAAAGCAGCTTAACAAATTAGTAAACTAAGAACCTTCAAGCAGTGTAAATGGTTGTCCCCTGTCTCTTTAAGCCAGCAGGGATACACCGTACCATCACAATAAGATGCTGTATATTCTAGCTACAAAGCTCATTGAAATTTTTGCTAATTTTTCATTTGTTGAAGTACTGATATGCAGAACTTCTGAGCTAGCTATTGAAGCATCTTTAGCGACAATTCCAAAGTCCATACTAACAACATGCTATTTCCCAGGTATTATTCAATTCACTATGAAAATGTGATCATATTCAATCAGGAAACAATTCAAAGTAGAATAACTTCAATTGCTGCAGAGATTTTAATGTAGAAACCAAGTTACCATGAGACAATTGAAATACAGTGCTTGGCCACCACCAGCCAGTCTCTGCTGAATTACCAGCATCTTCCACGTTGTTAGTCAGCAAGATGTTGAATGCTGCTGCCTGTAATAGTATTTCATCTTCTGAAAGAATTGTCATAGCTCAATCGTTGGTGGACTCAGCCAACCATACTAATTGTATTTTACTGATGTAGCTAAATTTTATTTTTGTAACCACACCATACTCACACAGGTCCTTTATGTTGTGGTCCTGTTTTTGATCACATGGGTCCAAACATTGCAAAGCCAGTGTGCAAGATTTATAGCAGGTGATTACCTTCATCAGTATAGTGTAACTAGCATGCTTTCGGATCTTAATATATAATATCCCTATAGTCTTGAATGTAGAACAGAAGTTTCTAGTATCATCCTGTTCTATAAGATTGTTAATACTTGATCGAAATCCCTTATCCTCTTTACAGGCCTTATTCCTGTTAACTCATCCGCCAGAGGTCACAATCAAAGATTCCGTCACATCTATGCTCGAGCAACCCGACACAGCAATTCCAGATCAATCAGGCTATGGAACTCGCTACCTCAAGAACCTATCCAACAGCCATCATTATCTATCTTTAAACAGCAGTTGAAATCACTCATTTTCTCAGCAAATTAACATCATAGTAGCAATGTTAACTCTTTAATTAAGTAATACATAGCTTAGTTACTTTAAATATAATGTACGTAATGTAATGTACACTGTATATGCATTCTGCACATTGTTTAATAAATAAATAATACTGTTAAAAAGATTTAGTTACCTGCCTGTAATGATATATTTGGACCTCCCAAAAAGTGGACTTTTTCTTGAAATATTTGGACCCCTCTGAAATATTTTATCCCCCTACAAAATTTATTATTAATGCCATTTGCATGCATACAAAGGGGGGTCCAGATATTTCAGCTGAAATAATTGATCCCCCCTGTCTATATTATCCTTGCCCTTACCTGTTGCATTCAGCTAACCACCCCAGTTTCTTTTATTATGGAAAAGTGACAATCGTAAAGTGTCTATAATATTGCTCTTACGGGCTGCCTCTGCCAACATTTTGCCCACTGCTGTCAGTTTTCAAGACAATTGCAGTGCTTGGCCACTACTAGCCAGACTCCAAGTACAATCTGCTGAATTAATAGCATCTTCCACGTTGTTAGTCAGGAAAATGTTGAATGATGCTGCCTGTATAATAATAGATTTCATCTTCTGAAAGAATTTTCTTAGCTCAATCATACAAAGAGTGGGTGGACTCAGTCAACCATACTTAGTATAATAACTGTTCTTTACTGATGTAGCTAAATTTTATTTTTTAACCATACAATGCCCACATGGCCTTTATGTTGTGGTAGGTTGGTCACATGCATCCAAAAATTTACTTGCCATTTTTTGTTTGTTTTTTGTACACCTTCAGCATTATTGTGACTGGATTTGCAAAAAGGTACCTTTTCCACACATTTTACATGTGAGCAAACAAAATGTCATAACAGTTGACTCCTTACACTGATTAAGCTGCTGTTTGTATCTAAATATAGCCAGAATCCAGACACTGTAGCTTTACTGATGGAAATTTCAGACAGGTATAGGCAATGGTAGAAAGTTATGGAGTATCAAAGTTCAAAAAATAGGTCAAAATTTGTGCGTGAAAAAGGTACCTTTTTGCAATCTGGTCACAATTTATCATTGATGGTTTCATCTCTTATAATTGCTGTGGGAGTGTGGAAAACAAATAATATCTTTAAAATGTTTTATTTCCCTCCTTCTATTGACTTTATTGTCTATAGGAAATTTCACTTGGTCCTCTTTTAAAGGTAAGGTTGTGCTGCAAGGGAGCAAATAGCTAGTTTATTTGAAATATTATTGTTGGTGATATTGATAAGGACATGTCTCCCTAGTGTTCTTGTAGTTTGTAATAATCATATCTATAGATCCTTGTAGCATTTCATCATGAAATTAAAAGGTGTATATGTTGTCTTGTTCTAATTTTATTTAGCTAGTGTATGTAGCTATAGTTAGCTATATCTAATTCATCCAAATTGGAAGGGGTGGCACCAAAAGGCTAGGCCTGCACGAGGGTACTTCCCTAATGTTGTTTGTGTTACTGTATAATTTGAACAGGTTACTTACGTAAATAAACTACTTCATAAAAATCTAAAAGCATGATTTTTTTGCAGCTGAACAGATGCCATTTTACAGCTGTTGAAATTCAAAATTTTTCTGGGTGGGGGATGCTCCTGCCTTCAGTAGCATACACAGTGTCCTAGCTGAGGCCCTAGCTGTGCCCTACCAATAGGGAAAGTCTAGATACGCCACTGTACACTGTACAGCAAGTTAGAGAAATGTTGACAGTATTATATTATATAATTATTATGTCATAGGTATATATGTAAGTTATTAGTTGATAAAAGTGGAACACACAATTCAAAACACAGTGACATACTGTACAGTAGTAACATTGCACCAGCCCTTGCATTGATATTTTAGTTAATGCTTCCCTCACCCAAGATGAACTTCCATTTGACTGGAAAAGTGCTTTTATTACACCTATTTTTAAGAAGGGCTCCTGTACATATCCCTCTAACTACCAGCCCATTTCATTGACATGCATTTGTTGCAAAATATTTGAACATCTATTGTCTTCATCGATAACTAATCATCTAAACACTTTTAATATTATTTTTAAGGAACAGCATGGCTTCCGAAAACACCGTTCCTGTGAAACTCAACTTTTAGAGGCTGTAAAATTAATGATCTCACACCTAATCTTAATGCTAATATTCAAACAGATCTCCTCTTGCTAGATTTCTCAAAGGCATTTGATACAGTATCTCATGAACATTTACTATCCAAATTATCCCACTATGGTATCAATGGTCAAATATTTAATTGGATTAAAGATTTTCTGCTTGACAGGAAACAGCAAGTCGTTCTTGGAAATGTGCACAGCTCATCTTGCAGTGTGCTATCCGGTGTTCCCCAAGGCTCTGTCCTGGGTCCTCTCCTGTTCATAATATACATTAATGACCTACCTATCTCTATATCCTCCAAGATTCGTTTGTATGCTGATGATGTAATAATTTACAGAGCTATCCTTTCAAGTGAAAATGCTTCAATATTGCAAGAAGACTTAAATAAACTAGTCAGCTGGGCCTGGCTTATGGTCTCTCTACCTTAACAAATGCGAACACCTAGTTATGACTAGCAAAAAACAACCTTTATTGACTATGTACAAGATCAGGGACTACCCCATTCGCGCAGTTACCTCAGCAAAATATTTAGGAGTTACAATAAGCCAAAATATTTCTTGGTCTAAACATATTGACATTATCACTTGTAAAGCAAATTCTATTCTAGCTTTTTTACAAAGAAACCTTAGTCAGTGTTCACTTCGTGTCAAATCTTTAGCTTATTTTACATAATATGTTAGACCGGTGTTGGAGTACACCTCTGTTGTTTGGTCACCATTCACACAATCTAACATAGACAAGATTGAAATGGTACAACATAAGGCTGCTAGATTTGTTTTTAATGATTATTATAGATATTCTAGCATAACTAACATGCTCAACCGCTTAAAATGGGAATCCCTTGAACACAGAAGAACTATTATCATGTTCTACAAAATCATCAACAATATTGTTTCAGCTGACTTTCCCTATTCCTACTAAAAGAAACACCTACGATCACTCCTTCTTACCCACAGCTATTCGACTATGGAACTCTCTGTCAGAAGAAACAGTTAATTTTCCTAACCTACATTCATTTATTAACTTATTAAGTGTATGTTAACTTGATATGCACTACACTCATATTTGAGTCTTGCATAACAAAAATTAAAATTAAATTAAGTAATTACAACCAATGCATGTGACCAGCACGTAATCCAAGATACACATACAGCCTACAGGATACAACATGTCCAGGTAGTCTATACATAGTAGTGTCTTTCAAACTAAACCAAATCAGTTAGTGAAATTTCGTCTTCATCTGTCAAGATAATTTATTAAGAGCCTTAAGAATACCGGCATGTCTGAACCCATGTACAACAATGTGGGGGTATCTTGGAGATGGTTGTACAATTTAACAAGCCATGCACCACCAACACGTTTCATTCTAGCCATGGACAATTCAACTGGCACATACTCATCATTATGAATCAACTGCTTGGAAAGCCTGTGAGAATACCACTCAGTAAACTGTTTTCTAAGAAACGATTTTATCACTATATTGACAGAAATGTCCATCGGTTGTAGGTGACCAGTGTAGTTTGCTGGTATCAGCACTGAGTTAATGTGATGATCCTCCAGTAACTTTGTTCTGTCATTTGACCTTTAAAATGGTCAAATATGGCCAAAGCAGGTTGTTGCTCATCAACTCCTAGCCCTTTGCGAGTGCCCTTCACAAAAGGAACAATCACTTCGTTAAGGTACTGAAGCATAGTGTCTTCATTCGACCAATGCTTAGGGGTATGTGTAACTTGCCAGTCGGATGGAAAATCATACTTTTGGTGGCATTTGGCTGTCTTGCCTGCATAAATCAGTTGAAATGGCAAAATTTCACCCATTAATGTGCCGCACATAACTGCAGTGATCTGGCATTTGTCTTGGAATCCTGCTATTTCAATTCATTTTCCCCTTTTTTGTCCATAGTCCACAGTGAACTGGGAACCAGATTAATACCAGTTTGATCCCAGTTGAAAATCAATTCACTGGGAATTTCTTCCATCTCTACAGTACTCACAAGCTTTCAGAGGAACGTTTTTTTCACTGCATCCAAGTCACCAGGCACACCCACAGCTTTAGTTGAGCCTTTTCTCTTTGTAAAATCCATCCTCCTTAGTAGTGACTTTGCCCGTGGTACAGATATATCAGGGCCACCTTTCTCAGATATCATGTTCTTGTCCATGACCATTGCAGTAGCTTGGGCTGCTGCTATTACAACTGCTGTGTTAACCACACATCCTCTTTCACACAATTTCAAGATTTATTCCTGTACAGCTGTGTCTATGGTTACCCTAAGAAGTAGAGGTCTTCCTCGTTTTTTAGTTGGTAGTTCACGAATTTCCGCATCTTCAACATTCCTCAACCTTTTAGACCTTTCTTCAATATAGTCCTTTTTAATACCTCTAACAGTGCTTTCATTAATGGGAGTTTTTAGCTTAGCTGAAAACTGTCTAGCTGCTTCTGTGGCACCAAGTTTGTAGGCGAGTTTGCCTATTTCTGCTTGCGAAAATATGTTGTGTCAGGTTAATCTTCTTGATAGCAGGTGAACTGATAACTTTTCTTACTTTCTTCATTCGCCTTCTGTATAGACCCTTTTCAGGTGAGCTGCTGCCATAGCAACATCCGCCATCTTGGAGTACAACCCGTTTTGCAACCCTGGTAGCGTTGCTTTCTATAAGAGTAAAACAATTATACCCAAAAAGTAGAACTTATTCTCCTGCATTCCACAGCAAAGGCTGACCAGGTTAAACGTACGCTTTTTTCCACGCTACCAGGGTTTCAAAACGGGTTGTACTCCAAAATGGCGGATGTTGCTATGGCAGCAGCTTACCTGAAAAGGGTCTATAGCGTTAGGTGGGACGAAATGACACAACGACCCACCAGGATTAGGTAGCCGTCTGAAATGGTCTAGGATCGACATTAACAGCTGCTCTATGTCTATGCTTCACAAGTTTCAGAACCTGACGACCAGCACCATCCCAGCTGCAAATCACGCGACCCAAATGTAGCACGTGATATCAAAAAATGCGAATTTCCCGCGGCAAGCCATTGTTCGTGGAAATAAAGTCTTCGCGGTAAAAACCCGCTATACGGTAATTATTCTCATGTATGACGTTGTATCTGTATAAACTCTTCATCAGACACTTTGTCATTCAACCGAGGCTGATCCAAAACTGTTATTATAAACAATGCAATCATATTGCAATGATGCATGAAGTGAGCGTTCTTTTTGAATCTTTTGTTGTATTGTATTGTATTGTATTAATGCTTTACAGTGACCAGCACTGAAGGTCTGCAGCAACATGTGCTGCAGCCTTAGGATTACCTAACCTAATTTCAAGGACTTAAACTTAGTGACTTATAGCTGAAAAGCTGACTTATAGCTGACAAAGCGCTGACTTAAAGCGCTGACAAAGCGCTGACTTAATGATAAAGCGCTGACTTATAGCTGACTTATAGCTGTTAATTATATGCTATAGCTTACCATGCTTTATCACGAGCGCTTTATCATTTAGCTGCCGCAATCGAGAGACGATACTATCCACATGGTGGACCACATCAACATCATTTCTTGCTGTATGCATGCATGCATCTTCTGTTAATACAGTACTGCTTTTTTAATCCATTTTTCTTTTATCAAGACAACACTTGCATTGATTGCAGTTTTCACTGATGCATCCAGGGAATTCACCACTTGCAATTTCTGTTTCCAACCTAAAGAGCATTAGAAATACATCTCTGTAATGTTTGAATGATGTTTTCTTACCATAAGTGGTACTGTAGAGAGTCATTTGAAGAAGAAGGACATTTCATAGGCTGTGTGTGACTTTCCATTAGCTTTGCTTTATTTTCTGTCGGCTTCATGTATTTTCCACCAGCTCTGTGTGATTTTCTATTCCCTCCATTTGATTTTCTATTGACTCAAGGTGATCATGATCTTGTTTCATTGGCTCCATCTGATTTTCCATTGGATCCATCTGATTTTTTATCGGCTCCATCTGTAATTTCTTTACAGCCTTCCTCTTTACTGCTAACAAGTCTTCAGAAACATATTGTAATATCAATCCCATCCAAAAACAGCTTATAGCTGTAAAAAAAAGTGCGCGTCCAAGTAAAGCAGAGTTAACTGCGACAAAAGGTAATGATATCATAATGCGGCCATGTGTGAGGTGTGCAGGTTGTAAAATTAATATTAGCTAATCAGATAATACAATGTTATTGTTAAAGTGTTAATGAGAACTATGTGATGCTGCTATTTTTAAGTGTGTGAGCATCTTCATAAATGCCACACAAATTTAATTCTCAATAAAGCAATGTGTATAGATTCTCTGATAGCAATAAATAGTTTGAGTTTGGCCACCTTTCCTTTGTTCGTAGCATTGCCGTATACAGGAAAGACGGCCAAAATCAAACTATTTATTGCTATCAGAGAATCTATACACATTGCTTTATTGAGAATTAAATTTGTGTGGCATTTATGAAGATGCTCACACACTTAAAAATAGCAGCATCACATAGTTCTCATTAACACTTTAACAATAACATTGTATTATCTGATTAGCTAATATTAATTTTACAACTTGCACACCTCGCACATGGCCGCATTATGATATCATTACCTTTTGTCGCAGTTAACTCTGCTTTACTTGGACGCGCACTTTTTTTACAGCTATAAGCTGTTTTTGGATGGGATTTCAATACTTTTTGTTAGAATAAGCAATGCACTGTTGATAACAGTAGGTGAGTTTCCATGGTTTTGACAGAAACCCCAGATTACAGTGACAGAATATTAAAATATATCTGTAATTTTAGTGGCCAGGGCCGCCCACATTGGGGACTGGGGTATTTTGCCCCCTGCCCCAGCCCGAAAGGGGTCCCTTGAATACCTGTTTAAAGAAAGGTCGATATACTCTAATAGAGCAGTCAGGATCTAGACCCTTCCTTGCCACTGGACCCCTCTTTAACTCTTTTCCCTAGGCTCTCTAATTTCTCTGGACGGCCCTGTTAGTGGCATGCAACTGCAGTCAACTAACACCCATTTTAACTAGTAAACCCTTAATAACACTTTGCCTTTCATCTTGTACTGCATTAAAACGATCAAGATACTCTATTAGAGCAGTCACAAAACAGCTGTAACACAGCAATCAATATTTAGCATAGTTACAAGTTCTGCTTAGCATCGGATTGTATAGTTTAAATTACTAGCTACTTACAGACTTTACAATATAAAATATGGCACTTGTAGAAATGTGACTGTTCTATTAGAGTATCTCGATCTACTTCAAGCATTGACTAATTCAAGCGAAGAAGTTATGCCCCTGCCAAGAGATCTTGTGAAATGAAATGAGAATAGTAAAGAAAAGGCAAGTATGTATAGAGACAATAGAAGGGCGCGTAATTATGTCCTGTTGTAAATAAACGCCTTTAAATTTTATATTACTAGCTACTAAATAAGCGCACCAGAATAGGCTTGAGGCTGTTGTCTCCAAGGTTGTCTCATTACTTGTCTTTTCGTGTTGAAGGGATTTAGTCACAATTGGTGAGTTTAACTATACATGTATTTGTGTTGTAAAACTTAATTGTAAAAAGGCGATTAGCACATATCATGATAAACATGTATTTGTCACAGTAGAGTCTCTCACGATTATTAATACGAGACATTGGACCAGGGTAAAAAATTTACTGCTATATTTAGAGGTTGTAGCGTTTGTATATCTTAGTATCTTAATAAATAGTTCTCCATGATCACTAATCACTAATAGTACAGTGAAAACTGGTCATTATTCAGGCCATAGGGACAAAAAGTTTCTGACCTAGCTTTTTAAAAAGGTAGCTGCATTTTGCGGCCTTAAAAAAGGTAAGAAGCATGCTGTTCTAACTGGCTATAGAGATGGATTTAGTGTGTGACAGCGTATGAGACTGTGAGTGCTGGCAGCCAATCTGTTAGAGCACCAAAGGCACTGCTTCAGACTTAGGCAGTTGGCTGTCAGCCCAAAGTGTAAAAGTTTCACTATTGGTCCTTATAAGCTCCTGATGAAGAAAGTGATGAAGTCATTATCCATAGGATATATTTTTCAGAGTATCCATTTCAGTTAGTAGCCAAGCATAAGATGAACATAACACAGCATTCCGATGGTTTAGTGGTGACCACAACACTGCCTGAGGTAAACTGTGGTGAGATTTGAGACTACTGGAAGCCCTGGAATGCCTTCAACACATGAAATACCAAATATCTAATGCCTGGCTTTCATCCACAGTGGACCTGTCTTGGTGGCCACTTGTACAGAAGGAAAACAGCTGCCACACAGTCTTTCGAGCGAACAGCTAGTTTCCACACCTCTTAATTATCAATTTGTAAAATCTTGAGCAAAATTGTGTGTGCAAGTAAGTGTGATGTTGTGCATCGGCAGTGCCGTGTATATGGTTGCTGCCTAGCATTGACACATCACGAGTATTGAAGTCACAATGTGTTACTGTATCATCCATCTAAATACAATCTCTGAATGTGCCATTTAGTGTAGAGAACAATCTTCTACAAGAAGTGACCTGCAGGTTTCAGTGTATATTGTTAACCTTTAATATTGTTCACCATTGTGATTGTGAACTGTACGTACAGTGAAACCTCACTTAGTGGCCACCTCTTTAATAAGACCACCTCATTATATTGGCCACCTCTAGTAGATCCCAAATATAGCTAAGCAGTACTTTATGACCTCAGTAATAAGGCCACCTTGTTATTCAGGCCAAATTTTGTGGTTCCACAGCTGGCCATATTAATGAGGTTTCATTGTACTTATGTGAATTTTTATTTTTCGTAACTTTTCTTCAGGTTTACTGATGGGCACTATGAAGCATTGTTGACTGGTCCGTACATAATGTGGTGACTTGAAATGCTAAAACAGTACGTAGCATGTCTTGTATGTACATGTAATGTGTTGTAATGTGTCCACACATCCACACATCTTAGAAATAAATATAGTTGTATTCTCTATACTCAGTTCCATTGTACCACTGGGTCATAAGTGGGTTGAGTATGGATCATCTAGGACATTTGAGTCACATTTTGTCCTGGCCAAGTGGATCTCATCCACTGACAGAATATACAGGATCAGATCACGTGTATAAATTACGGTGGAACTTGTTTATTGCCACCTTCACTCAATAAGCAGGTAATAGTGTATAAATTCTAAATTGGAATTGGCTTTTCAAGAGAGGTTGTCTTTCTATACTGGTGGCCATTAAGACAGGTTGTACTGATAGAGTGTACATACTAGAGATGCAACAATATCCTCCACTTAGTGTCGTTTGATAGTGATGCAATGGAGACTATGTATTGTTGCATTTAAATACTATACTATTATATTGCAACTCTAGCACGTATTTATAACAGGAATGTTTGTTAACTGTTTAGACATACTGGAGTGACACCCACTCATCTGGATTCTACAAATGGAGTCATATTAACTTGTCATCGTACCTATTTGTTACTCCCATTGTGCTTGGATGAATATACATGCCGTCATGTGAGACTTGCTACCATGGCGGGCCACTGGAAAACATTTTCATAACAGTCATTATTGTTGTGAAAAGTGTTTCGTATTCATGTGTCCTCTGTATGTTGTAATTATATGTGTAATTTTTGTGTGGGGGTGTTATAAAATGCAATAATGCATGGTGACAATTGGCTAGCTACGTGTGCTAATTACTCGCAGCTTGTATCAACAACTGGTAACCACAGTTGTACTCTGTGTCATTCTTTAAGCCGCGCCCTTAGAGGACAAATTACGTCACGGTGGGGGCGACTAAATTCAAATTTAAAAACGAACGATGGTATGCAGCACCATAGATAGGGTCCGCAACGCGAAAAATCGATATCCTCCAATCAACTACCTAACTATTGTCATGTGTTAGGCTAAGTGTAACTTAAATAACGCCAGCGTGGCAGCCAAGTTTGTCACTTTCTTCTGGTAGAAAACGATACAAATGTCTTAAAATCACGTGATTTTTCGTTGCAGTGGTTCGTAGGGTTCTTCGTATGCCACGATATTCACTCTCAACATTGCTCAAATAGTCTATCATCAACTCAAAGTATTGGTGGTTTGATTTTATTGGTCAGTTTCTGGTGGCAGCACGATCTGTGCGGATTTTTGGCGACAAACAAAATGTTTCTTCCTCTGGAGCACAGGACAAGCAGAGCAGCAACTGCGCCGTGGGTCAGCAATAACCAGTACTAGGTAAAGTACCTGCATGCGGAGTATGGTTATAATTGAAGCTTGTTAGCCATCTGGCTGAGCCATGATGCTGAAATTCGGCCAAAACGACGCGATTTTTGCAAACAAATACCAGAATGGTTGATACATCAGTGAGACAGTCTCCAACAGCAAGAATACGAAGCTTATAAACACCTAACAATACGGTTATCTCGCCCAGTGAACGCATAGAGCAATCCAATGCATGAAATAGGCACTCGCGTGATCGAAATTCAAATCACGGAACTGCCCATGAAATTGCTTTCATTTCTGAACAAGAACCATACAGTGAGCTCCTTTTGTAAAGATTTGTGTTAATTGTTCACTCAGGCGTGGTCTAGGCTAGTGCAGGTGTGTGATGACATCATAGGGAGAGTCTTGGACTGCTGGACTAATCGAGATGCTGAACCTAACGCACACAAACTGATTGTCATTTGATTTCAAGCGGTTTTAAGGTCATTGGAACAGATTATGGTTGTATTTTCCGTGATTCAAATTTTGATCACGTGAGTGCCTATTTCATGCATTGGATTGCTCTATGCGTTTACTGGGCGAGATAGCCGTATTGTTAGGTGTTTATAAGCTTCATATTCTTGCTGTTGTAGACTGTCTCACTGATGTATCAACCATTCTGGTATTTTTTTGCAAAATCGCGTCGTTTTGGCCGAATTTCAGCATATAGATGACTCAGCCAG